>NW_016107673.1:1231644-1240178 GCF_001604975.1 Cebus imitator
CAAAGTCTTATTTTACTTTATGGTTATGCTTTGCTTTATTTCATAGGTAATAAAAACTAAATTAACTTATTAGTAAAAACTTGATTCAGATTTTTAGAGCTGGGACCTATACATTCAAGTGGGTATACCATCAAACCTTTTGCTACTCAAAGTATGGTCCTCAAATCAGCAGAACTGGCATCACCTGGGAACTTTGCCAAATGTACTCTTTACACCTACTGAGTAAGAATCTTCCTTTTAATAAGTTCTCCAGGTCAAGAAGTTTGAGAAGCACTGGTCCCACAACTTATCCACAGTCATTGCAATAAATCAGGAGGCTTTCAGGATTCTTAGATCCAGACCCAAAGACTGTATTCTATACCAGAGGTTGGCAAACTTTTTCTATGAAGGGCCAGAGAGTAAATATTGTAGGCTTTGAGAGGCATACAGTAGTTTTAACTATGGAACTCTGATGTTATAGTATGAAAGCAGCCATATACGATACATAAATGAATGAGCATAGTTATATTCTAACAAACTTATGGACACTGAAACTTGAATTTCATGTAATTTTCATGTGTAAGAAAATATTATTATTCTTTTGATTTCTTTTCAACCATTAAAAATGTAATTACCATACTTAGTTTGTGGACTGCCATAGTCTGTTAACCTCAGACACATAGGCCTAATGTGGGAACCTAGGAATCTGTATTTCTGAAGAGCTCTGCAGGCAACTGCAGTGCACAGATAAGAACAACCATGAAGGCCAGCCCCCTCACTTAATTGTTGAGGCAACTATACTGGAGAGACAAAACTGGGGCTTTCTAACTCCATTACAGTACTTTTTTCCCATGATATCATGTGACTCACCTTTTAGTAAATTACCATTACGTAGTATATTCTGATTAAAACAAAACAAAAAACCTTAATGATCAATACATGATGTTTTTGGTAAAAGTCAAAAGCTTTACCTTGATTAAAGGCATAATGTAACTTTTTCAAGAATGCAAATTAAAGCTTATTAGAATAAATCACATGCCCCATACTCTTCTTATGTAATCACATAAAATACAGTTATTAAATTAGAAAACAACTTACTTGCCAGTATTTGTACCATCAACAAAAGGATTCCACTGTAACATGAAATTTGGGTCTGATGACAATCCCTTTAAAGATACAGTTTAAAATGTTACTTTGTAACAGATATTAACCATTTTATCTGATTCAAGAAAACATTCCAGTGTCATAATTATTAATCACCTTGGCATTCAATTTTTTAATCTCCAGCTAGATTTGCTTTGTCATTTGACACATTTAGGTCAATGACTCATTATCAGTTGACTTGAACTTAAGAAATTCCATAAACATACTAAATGTAGCTTCAAATGTGACAAATCTTCTTTATCGATATGTGAGTATATTCCAAAACAAACAGTAAAAGAAAATAACTGAATTATCTGCCTCATTACTCCATTAGCATGGAGAACTAAATATCATATTACTAAATTGTCACAAATTTATTAGTGCTACTTTTTCCTGTTAGCGTGGAAACTGGGGCTTTATCATGCAGCAACATTTATAGTAAGAAGAGCACAACTTCTAAACATTAAGGATGAACTCAATAGGCTAGGTTAGGCTAACTCTAATAGTATCTTGCTTTTTTACTTTTTTCCTTTCATTTATTCTTTTTTTTAATTTTTTTTTTTAAGATGGGGTTTCACTATGTTGGTCAGGCTGGTCTTGAACTCCCAACCTCAGGTGATCCGCCTGCTTGGCCTCCAAAGTGCTTGGATTACAGGCATGAGCCACCATGCCTGGCTCCTTTTATTTATTTATTTTGAGATGGTGTCTCGCTCTGTCGCCCATGCTGGAGTGCAGTGGCTTGATCTTGGCTTACTGCAACCTCCGCCTCCTGGGTTCAAGCGATTCTCCCTGCCTCAGCCTCCTGAGTAGCTGGGATTACAGGAACATGCCACCAAGCCTGGCCAATTCTTCTATTTTTAGTAGAGATGGGGTTTCACCATGTTGGCCAAGCTGGTCTGGAACTCCTGACTTCAGGTGATCCGCCCACCTTGGCCTCCCAAAGTGGTGAGATTACAGGCGTGAGCCACTGCACTTGGCCAATTTTTCCTTTTAGATAAGGAAAGAAGTAACTAAACAGTAACTTCAAAATAGAAGCAATAGTTAAAAAAAAAGCTATATTAACAAATAAAATACATTTTAAAAAGTAAGGCAATACAGAATGTATAAACAAAACATAATCAAAAAAAAAAAAAAAAAAAAAGGTCCTGAGGGCTTAAAGCTAAGAATCAAATTCTGTGTATTTAATAACATGTAAAACCTTCAAAAGACTAAGGAGGTTAAAATGAATGGCTGAAACAGCATATTACATTTTGCTCTAGTAAAAATACAACTATAAATTTTTAAAAACTTTAATATGGAAAAAATTATCAAAATTAATGCTTAAAAGAGTGTATCACTTTGTTTCCTGATCAAAGTACAACTAAAAAAAAAAAGTTTTCTCAAATCTTAATGTAAAAATAATGTTTTAAAAATTAATCCTTACCATTTCATCCCGTGCTTCTGTTTCTTTTCTCAGAGGAGGTTCAAATTGTAATTTGTCAACTGCAAAATATATAACAGGTATGTACAAGCTCAGCATCTCAAAGGGCTGATCTCAGAAATGTAATGACGAGTTTGTACATAGGGTGGAGGAGGGAGAAAGAAAAGGGGAAAGAAGAGAAGACAAAAATATCTTATTTTTTTACTACTAGAGTACCTCTTTGTTATGCATACCAAAAGTAAGTAACAAACTGGGTCTTCCTAACATCTCTACTTAACTGTTGGTTGGAATCAGGAAATTACACAAACAGTTCTTTTTGTATAGAAGAGATTTTAAAAAATTCATTAAAAGTAAATGACTAAGTGAAAGCTTTAATTTTCTCTATGCTGCAGACTGTTTTGAGACAGTTTAAGCTATAGCTTCATGGCAGAGATGAACTAAGAAAACTACCTATAAATTATCTAAAAAGAACAAATGACTTCTGTCAAATTAAATGTCACAATGGCATTCAGGAATCTGATATATTTTGCTAAATATGTATTTTATTTGGTCTAGTCATACTGACTTCAGAATTATTCAAAATATTCAAAGACTAACTTCTTTTGTATAAAATATTCTGGCCAGGCGTGGTGGCTCACACCTGTAATCCAAGCACTTTGGAGGCCAAGGTGGGTGGATCACCTGAGGTTGGGAGTTCAAGACCAGCCTGACCAACATGGTGAAACCCCGTCTTTATTTATTAAATAAAAAATAAAAAGTTCTAAAACAGAGAAAAGGAGGGTTTATTACTTCCTTATAAAGTATTTAAAATTAAAAAAATTTAAAATCCAATGTGACTAAAAGCCCCCCAATTTTTTTTAAACACTCATACTTGCATCATAGAGATGCAAAATTCCTAAATACAATCTCAGCAAACAAAATTCTTTTAAAAAGCACTTTCAAATATGATCCAGTTGTCCTTATCCCTAAAAACAAGACTTGTAAAAAGCAAATACAAAGCACTGACATAATTTATCATATTAAACAAAAACAGCATGTCATAAAATTTTCAACAGAAGTTAGGAAGGTATTACATAAAACACAGTATCTACTTTAAAAAATCTAAAATAAAAAGTCCTTCATCATTAATGACTTATTTAACATAATTTAAAAAAATCTGAATTCAAGAACTACTACCATAATTCATAAAGACCCTCTTTAGTATTTTGAAACAGAGATGAGCTAAAGTTTGTTTTTGTTGACAACCAGAACCACTGGCAAGCAGGCCTAGAGATACATAAATGTGAACATATTACTTTTTTTTCTTTTTTTGAGATTGAGTCTTGCTCTATCACCCAGGCTGGAGTGCACTGTCACAATCTCAGCTCACTACAACCTCCACCTCTCAGGTTCAAGCAATTCTCCTGTCTCACCTTCCGGAGCAGCTGGGACTACAGGCATGGGCCGCCACGCCCAGCTAATTTTTGTATTTTGAGTAGAGATGGAGTTTCACCATGTTGGCCAGGATGGTCTGGAACTCCTGACCTCAGGAGTTCCTGACCCCAGGTGATCAGTCCGCCTAGGCCTCCCAAGGTGGCAGGATTACAGGTGTGAGCCACCATGCCTGGCCATTTTTAAATAACAGAAATTGGTCTTACCCTTCTGTATAAACAACTATCTACGTGTAACATTTATGTATGTCTGCATGTTTGTGTGTGTACAAACTAAAGCAACTGTTTGGAGGCAAGGCACTACAGATACCACAGGGCTGTGATGCTTTTTTTTTTTTTTTTTTGAGACGGAGTTTCGCTCTTGTTACCGAGGCTGGAGTGCAATGGGGCGATCTCCGCTAACCGCACACTCCGCCTCCTACGTTCAGGCAATTCTCCTGCCTCAGCCTCCTGAGTAGCTGGCATTACAGGGCTGTGATTCTTAAAGGAAGAAAATACATGGTGTTAAGAGCCTATTTACCCTGATTTACTGCCTGGGGGGCACTTTCCAAACTAGTACACAAGAAAATGGAGCCCAAAGAAAAAGTAACAGTCTCAAAAGGTGAAGGGAACAATGATTTGAATTTGGGACTGCTTAGAAAGAGGGCACAATATCAGAAATAAGAAAGCTGTATAAAGGAGGAACTCCAAAAATATGCAAAGAGGTTTCCTTAAGTCTTTGGCTGAATACCAAGAGCAAAGTAAGACTATGCAAGGTATCTCAGAAAATGGCCAACAGAGCACTGTGAGCTTCTGGAATCCCACAGTACCAGGAAAAATATCTGGCTTTTTACCAGAGGAAAGACCTTGCTGAATACTCTACTAAAACCTGACATAAGCCTCGAAAGAATTAAGTAGACATACCAGGTAATTAACTCTTTAAAGAAAGAGGATAAAATCCAGATGCTCAACACTGTATTACATTGTCCAAGATACAATAAAAAAGAAGCTAGAAAATATAAACCATAATCGGTTGAAAACAAATTAATAAAAATAAACCCAGAGGTGACAAAGGTGTTAAAATGAGCAGACAAGAATTTTAAAACAGCTAATTATAAATATTTTCAAAGATTTAAGAGAAAAGATAGATACAGTAAGTGAGTAGACAGAATATCTCAGTAGAAAAACAGAAATTATATAATGTGTATGTGTATACAGGTATATTACATATATGACTGGAAGTCTAAATCCAAAAAAAGCTTGGCTGAAATAAAATGGACTGAATAGGCTCAACAGTAGACTCAACACTGTAAAAAAGATCAATGAGCTTCAAGTCGGGGCAACAGAAACAAAACTGAAGTACAGTGGAAAAAAAAACAACAAACAACAAAACAAACAAATAAAAAACAACTTATGTGTGGATAAAGGGAGAAGATAGGGAGAGCAAAGCCTCCATGACCTGTGGACAACATCTGGTGTTCCAACATATGTAACTGGAGTCCCAGAAGCAAAGGAGAGAGACTGGGGCAGAAATTTTGAATCAACAGTGACCAAGCACTTTCCAAACTTGATGAAAAATATTAACCTACATATCTAAGAGGCTCGATGAACCCAAGATAGAACACAAAGAAAAAATGCAGTTAGATACATCACAAATTGCTCACAAACAAAAAACCCACAAATATTTCATATTGCAGTACCTCATCTCTTTTTTTAAAAAACTGAGTTGATGTCATAAATTGGGTTGTAATTGGCAGCTTCAAAAAATATTGATGTAGAAGAACATACAGGTATGTTATACTTCAGGGCTTTTTTCCCCCCCAAAATAGTTATTCTGTCAGTATAGGCTTTTATTTGGTAATTACATGTCTATTTTTAGGATGAATATACCTATTTGGGAAATCTCTGATTACTTCTCTGGAAATAGAAACACTTGTCTCTCTACAACTGTTACTAAGGAGATTTGTAAGACAATACAGATGATTCCTAACTGACGAAGGCTTTACTTACAATTTTTCTGACTTTCTGGTGGTACAAAATTGATATGCATTCAGTAGAAACTGTACTTTGAATTTTGATCTTTTCCCAGACTAGTGACATAAGATATGATACTCTCTTGAGATGATGGACAGCGACAGCAAGCCACAGCTCCCAGTCAGCTACCCTAATGTTAAGTATTCTGAGCATGTTTAAGATGGCTGGGCTAAGTTATGACGTCTGGTAGGTTAGGTGTATTTAATGTTTTTTTGACTTACGGTATTTTCAACTCACAATGGGTTTATTAGGACGTAACCCCATTGTAAATCAGGGAGCATCTGTACATCATACTCAAAATTTCTATTGCCTTTATCACTCTTAGCCTTGAGGTTAACATAAAAAGGACAAATGGAAATCTCAAACTGAAGTTGGTTAAACTTACAGAAATCCTGAGACTTCCTTAGCCTAAAGGGTTTTTCGTTGTTGGTTTTTCTCCTTTGCCCGAAGGACAAGTGAGGGCAGTTCCCCTGGAGCTCATTAACTCTTTCTCAATGAACCAAAATCTGAGCATTCTATACATTTGAAAATACTGCCACCAACTCAAGTTTCTATGTTTATTACATCTCCAGTTATTAACTGAAACTCATAGTACACACAGTTTTCCATTCGAACAGGTTCACGAAGTATTTCCTCTAAAGCAACCTTTATATTAAAATTCAGAGACGGTCTTCTGGAATACTGCCCTCTAACCTCAATAAATAGAATTTTGCCAGGCACTGTTAATAACTAATGCAATGGTAAAATAGGGTGTTGATCCCTGTATTAATGTCTCTCAAATATAGAGACGTAAGCCAATCTTAAATCACTGGAAGACTGTCCCAGCAGGACACCTCAAAAACAGGTGACAAGGAATCCCTCTGAAGCAGATGACTACAAAAAGAAGAGAGCTTCCACTCAAGTCAGATGGAAGTGGAAGGTCTACCCAAGACCCATGGAAAGATAACTGGAGCCACTGGTTGTCTTACTTTAAACTGCGGCAACAGTACTTTATTTTCTTAGTCACATTCCCTACCTTTTGGTAGCTGGAGATTTTGGACTACTGACAGATGCTTGTTACTTCTTAATTATACTTGGAGAGTCCCTATTCTTACTATTGCCCTTTGCAGCCTTAGTCAGTCTGGAGTATGAGTCTTAATACCTGGCTGAAATTTACTCATGAGTCAACTAAAATTATACAATTAAACTAACTGTTAGGCTTATACTCTTTGTGAATACCTCCTATCTTCCCTTGGTGCCAATTTCATGTAATCAGTTGGTTTCCAAGGTAATTGGACTCAACCACTAATATACTCTTCAGATGACCCCCCCACCCCGACAAAAAATAAGGTAATTTAGCTAATACACTCATATATGAATTAGACTGAGAAAGTAAGAAATCTGCCTTGCCATTCATCAGGCTGACAGGGCAGACACAAATCCAAATGCAGAGTTAACAAGAAATAATATTTCTCCCAAGGACATTTTGCACACGTAAAGTTTCATATAATGACCCTCTCTGAGTTATACCGCTTTCTAACTGAGATATCTCTCTCCCTAAAATCAATGACTGCCAGAAACATTGCTCTATGAAATCATGTTTAGAATGAATCATCCTATTCTTGCCTGGCCTAAATCACTGACACAGAGAAACAGACTCAATTTCCAATCCAGATGCAGAGCTTCAAATAAAGGCATTTCTGAACACAACACTTCAACAGGTTTCCAAGGAAACACACTCTGAGTTTACTTTTACAGCAGAGACCTGATGTTCACCCTTTCATATACATCCCTACTTTGCTTTAAGTCATCACTTAAATTTCACCTGAACTTTATTCTTTCCAAAATCCTGTACTTCTTTTCTCCTGTTTGATGAAATCCTGAATGGTTCAGTTCCTCTTGGTGTGTGTTGTCCGTCACTGCAAGGAGTCAATAAACCTGACTTTGCTGGACTACACATTTGTCCCTGGTGGTCTTAGGCTCATTGGGTGTGGTTCATAATAATCATTTATGTCCACTGAAAATTCATGGTAAGAATGCTTACAGTAGTCATAACAGCCAAAAACCAGAAATAAATCCAACAGTCATGAACAGAAGAATAGATAAATTGCGGTATGGTCATACAATGGAATATTACAGTATAGTGAAAACTGAACTATTGCTACACATGACTCTGAAAGCCATAATGTTGAGTAAAAGAAGCCAGGAACAAAAGGGTGCTTTTTGAATGATTCCATTTACCTGAAGGTCAAGATCAGGTAAAAGCCAGTTTATGTGACAGAGATCAGAAGAGTGATTAGCCTGGGCAGAGGGAGGGCAGGGGTGTATAGAATTTAAGAATACTGATTGGAAAGGTTCTTGTAAGGAAGCCTTCTGAGATTCTGATAAAGTTCTATACTTGTATTTTTAGCTGGGTGGTAGTTACATGAGTATATATATTTAAAAATTCATCCTGGAGGCCGGGCGCGGTGGCTCAAGCCTGTAATCCCAGCACTTTGGGAGGCCGAGGCGGGTGGATCACGAGGTCAAGAGATCGAGACCATCCTGGTCAACATGGTGAAACCCCGTCT
>NW_016107673.1:1241805-1267451 GCF_001604975.1 Cebus imitator
TATGCTACTGGCACAAAAGCAGACATTTATGCAATAGAATAGAATTTCCAGAAACAATTCTAAAATATATATGGCAATTTGGTATATAATAAAGATGGCATATCAAATCTATGAGTAGAAAGACTGCATTTTTAATAAATATGAAACAAAAGAGTAGTCACCTAGAAAGAAATTCAAGTTGAATCTATACTTCATATCTTCTACCAAATAATTTATACCAGATTTTTAAATATTTAAAAAATGACATTAAAAGTACAAGAAGCAACAATAGAATATTTGTTTTATAACTTTGGGATGGCGAAAGCCTTGCTAAATAAGACACAAAACCCCAAAACTATACAAGAAAAGATAGATAAAACAGACTACGGTAATGAAATACTATGGAAGTGCATAAAATAAAGAAAATGATGTTACAATGGATTATCAACTTTGCTACTTTTCTGTCTGGTATTTGAGGCCCACAGAGTTCATCTCAGATTATATAAGGAGAGAACTGCATTAAGAAGGTATCATTAATCTAGGCACTAACAAAGACATTAAATCTTGAATTACTGGCTTAATTATGAAAAAGCTGATTGGAACAACTAAGAAGGGAAACATACTCTAAATCTCCTGTGACTAAGAGCTTTAAAGCTGTACTCAGCTAGAAATGTTTGGGTTTATGAAAGCTCAGACTTAAACAAAATGCACATTGGCAATAATTCTAATTAGCTGCAATATTTAATGAATTATCTTCCTTCTAGTATGGTTTACAATTTTATTTGATTTTGTTAGTCATATACCCTATTTTATAGTAAACTACTTTAAATCTCTCAGAACAAGTATTCATTTAAGGCAATAAATCAGAGAAAAACTAAAACTTCTTTACAAATCTGTTGTTCTAAATTAATGTGGCTAAGATGATAAATACTGATAGGAAAATTTCACCTGCCAGTGATTAATTTATTAAATTTAAAAAAATCTCTCTTTTGAAATATTTGCTTTAGAAAAGATTCATCTTAGTGCTAATCTGATTTTAAAAACCTGAAACCAACCCAAATGTGCAGTGAGAGTAAACTGGCTAACTACAATATATCAATTAATGAAACTGAAAACAATTGCTAAACAGAATGGTTATAAAGTTTATGCTAATATTTGGAAAATACTTCTATTATTAAGTGAAATTTTATGTATAGCATAAATTCAGCCATGTAAAAATACACATGGAAAATGAAAGAAATGTGGCAAAATATTAACTATGGGTTGGTTCTGGGTGATGTGATTGTGTATAATGTTAATTTTATATATTTTTTTTCTTGCAGATTTTTAGCATTGGGCATGATTATCTCCATAATTAAAAAATAAAAATTATTCAAATATTACAAACCAAGGGAATTCCATCAAAACCAGAAAAGCAACCCCTATTTTAGAAGTAGTCTGTTATGTTGAAGTATGTAGTCTTAATTAGTCTGCAATTTTATTATTCTACAAAACATACAAGAACACCCAGCACAACCCTCCAAAACCACCAGTGGAAAATGTAAACCAAACACATACAATTTATTTCTGAAGCAGTCCGTTCAGCTCTGGCATTCCTGTTTGTAGATCTAATGGTATGACGAATGATTGCATGGGGCTGTGAATATAAGCATAATATATATACTTTAACACATTTCAATGATTAAGTTAAAAGGTGAAACTTTCTTAAATTATCATTTATTGCTAAATATGAGTATCTACTAGTAAATTATAAGATAAACATAAAACAAATACAATGAACGCTAAGATACTTTGGAAGTGTTTTCACTTGTTCCATGTTTATACTGCATAAAATACTGAAGAGATTCAAAGACAGACACAAATCTTGTCCTCAAAGAGCTTATAGTCCAGGAAGATAAGACAAACAAATATACGCATGTAAGAAAATGGCAAGTGCCTTTCATTAAGAGGATAACAATGAAATACTATTAAAGCCCAGTGAAGGAAATGACTTTGACCTGAAGGGGTATAGTTCTTCATGAAAGCTGTAATCTCATCTGGGGCCTTAAGTACCAGTAGGCACTGAATACGCAGCAATGTGGGAAAAGCATTATAGACAGCAAAAATAATATGAATGAAGTGATGCAAGAAATAACAGGGAATTGTGGAATGTTTGTCGGGAGTGGGGGTTAGTTATTATTTGGTTGCAGTGAAGATTAGGTAATGACATGACAAAGATGGAAAGACAGAGCAGGAGGGTGAGCCAGATCATCAAAGGCTGTAAATGTCAGTCTGGGGCTCTTCACCTTAGTTTCCTGGCAAAAGAAATTTCTGGAGACCTTACAGCAAGGAAGTGGCATCGCCAGTGTTGGCTTTAAGAGTTATCTATTAAGTATGTATGAGACTACAGAGGGGAGAAATATTGGATACAGGGAAATTGAGTAAGAACACTGTAGTAAGCCAAGTGAGAAGCAAGCTACTTCTACCCAACCTGCAGAACCTCCTGCTCCTTTGAAGTTAGGCCTTCAGCTCAATCCCTATTAAACAAATTTCTGATGATTCACTCTCATTCACTGATGGCTCTGAAAGTGGCTCATTTGTTCCCCCCTTACTTCAATATCCACCAACACACCAAGGAACTTCAAAACCCCAGCAGGATCCATTGTTCTAGACTTATTTTCTGATTCCATCTTTAATGACATTCTCACATATTTCAATGTACTCTCAGCTCCTGAAGATCACATCTTGGACCCTGTCATCAGCTCTGATACATGAATTTCCTCTATATTACAAATCCCTGATCATTTGAGTTTACTCTCTTTCTTACTCCCATTACACTTATTTAATATTCCCACTGGAATATCAAGTCCATTGATCCATTACTTTCTCATTCTTCATCAATATCTGTCCTTATCCAGTTTATGTCTGGTGGTATATAATTTCAAGTACTCTCTTGCAAAAGTCCTAAATTCCCTTTGCCCCACTGTCTTCTAGTATACTGGCACAGCAAATGCCAATCCTGGATAAACTCAACTGGTTACCTTTTGTTTACATCTGGGGTATCAATCATGCTGGAGGAAAATTACAGAGCAGAACACACTGAAAATTCATCTAATCTGAGCTCCAGCTTTGCCCACTAACATTTCTCTAGTCATTTAACTCTCCATTTTCCTCAATTACTATTCTGTACCTTCTTTACATTCTTCAAAACTACCCATTTTCCTTCACATGTACAGACAACCTCACTACTTACTTCACAGAGAAAATAGAAATCACCAGCTACACTGCATTACCAAGCATCCCCCTCTCTCATGGAAGAAGAATGTTGCTTTATCTAAGATCAAGTCTTTTATATTCCAGATCCACGCCTCTCCCTCCTTCTTTCTCATGGACTCTGCCTTTCCATCTTACTTCCCTTGAATCTTCTATCTATTGGACAGTGTTCATAAGCATTTAATACTGTTCAAGCACTGCCCGATACACATGTAAAAAAAAAAAATTCTTCTCTCACTCATTCCCTTCCAGCTACTGTTCTATCCTATCCTCCCCTTCACAACTGAAATTTCATAAATGAATGGCTATACATATCTTTCAAACCACTCAATCTAGCTCCCCTTCCTCTATTAGAAAAATTATCCCTGTTAAACTCATCAAACATTATCACCTCAAGCCAAAAACTAGTTTAACCTAATTTCTATGTTCTCACGGAAACTCTCCTCTCCTTCCTTCTTTCAATGTTTCTATCAGTCTCCTGCTAGTGCTCTTTGCCTACTTGATCTTTAAATTTTGGGAGAAATCTCAGGTTCTGCGCTAGCCTCTCTTCTTATTCTACACGCTTCCCTTGGGTGATCACATTTACTCCTAACAAATCAACTACATGTGTATCTAATGATTCTCAAAGTTATATTTTTATTATTTACTTTCATTTATTTTTTTTTGAGAGAGTCTTGCTCTATCATCCAGGCAGGAGTGCAGTGGCACAATCATGGCTCACTGCAGCCTCGAGTTCCTGCACCAAAGCGATCCTCCTACCTTGGCCTCCCAGGTGGCTGAGACTACAGGCGCCTGCCACAAAGCCTGACTAATTAAAAAAATTTTTTTGTAGAGATGAAGTCTTACTATGTTGCCCAGTCTGGTCTCCAACTCCTTGACTCAAGTGATCCTCCCACCTTGGCCTCTCCTAAACTGCTGGGATTATAGACATACCACACCCAGCCTCAAACCTGTATTTTTGGTCCAAACTTTTCTCTACAAGCTACAACACATATCTAGCTCATTACTAGACTTTTCCATTTGGAAGTTCTATGCAACATCTTCTTCAGTATAAAACTTAACTCATCTTTTCTCTCAAACCTGATTTTATCACAGTGTTCCTATCTTTTACTGTAAATGGTTATGTCCATCCAACTGCTCAAGTCAAAATCTAGTAGTAATTCTTTTCTTATTCCTTAATTTTGTGTCTTCATCCAATCATCAACTCCCTCACATAATTCTTAAGTTAATCCACTTTTCTCCATCCTTGCTCTACCAGCCTAATTTACCATTATTTTTACCTTGTATAATTTCGACAGTCTTTTAACAGGTTTTTGGTAATAAATTCACCATTCTGAAGCCAATGAGATCTTTAAAAAATGTACATTTTGGCAGGGCATAGTGCTGTAATCCCAGCACTTTGGGAGGCTGAGGTGGGTAGATCATGAGGTCAGGAGTTTGAGACTAGCCTGGCCAAGATGGTGAAACCCCATCTCTATTAAAAATACAAAAATTAGCCAGGCACAGTGGAAGGAGCCTGTAATCCCAGCAACTCGGGAGGCTGAGGCAGAAGAATTGCTTGAACCCAGGAAGGCGGAGGTGCAGTGAGCTGAGATTGCACCACTGTACTCTAGCCTGGGCAACAGAGCAAGACTCCACCTCAAATTAAAAAAAAATGCACATTTTGATTATGTCACTCCCTTACCCTTTAATGGCTTTCTACTACCCTTAGACTAAAGCCCAACATTTTTTTTTTTTTTTTTTTTTTGAGACGGAGTTTCGCTCTTGTTACCCAGGCTAGAGTGCAATGGTGTGATCTCGGCTCACCACAACCTCCGCCTCCTGGGTTCAGGCAATTCTCCTGCCTCAGCCTCCTGAGTAGCTGGGATTACAGGCACGCGCCACCATGCCCAGCTAATTTTTTGTATTTTTAGTAGAGACGGGGTTTCACCATGTTGACCAGGATGGTCTCGATCTCTTGACCTTGTGATCCACCCGCCTTGGCCTCCCAAAGTGCTGGGATTATAGGCTTGAGCCACCGCGCCTGGCCAGCCCAACATTTTAAACATGGTTTGACAGATGGTATCTAGCTCTGTATTGTTACCTTCTACCACTTGTTTCTTCCTTGTTTTCTGCTCTAGTCAGACTGACTTTTCTTTCTTTCTTTTTTTTTTTTTTATGAGATAGGGTCTCACTCTGTCACCCAGGTTGGAGTGCAGTGGGGCGACCTTGGCTCACTGCAACCTTTGCTTCCCAGACTCAAGCGATTTTCCAGACTCAGCCTCCTGAGTAGCAGGGACTACACGCGTGTGTCACCATGCCCAGCCAATTTTTCTTGATTGTTTTTTGTAGAAGTGGGGTTTCCCTATGTTGCCCTGGCTGGTCTCAAACTCCTGAGTTCAAAGTGATCCACCCACCTCAGCCTCCCACAGTGCTGAGATTAAGAACATGGGCCACCGTGCCGGACCCAGACTGACTTTTCTTTAGTTCCTTACTTACACTGCCTTTTCCCTTATCGCTAGGCTTTCAAACATGTTATTAACATCTCTATTCAGGCTATGTACATTTGTTCTCTTCCTCTAATTCTGATTTATCCTTCAGGGTTTCAGCTTAAATGTCACTTCTACAGTAGTGAGTTTTTTCCTGCCCCTATAATATGCCTCCATAGCACCTTATATTTCCCAATCCATCACATGTGTAAATTATTTGTTGGTATTTCTGAATTTCCTTTGAGACTGTACTAAGAGCTCTATAATAGCAGGGATAGTGTTAGTCTCATATACCATTGTGCCCTCAACTGCCTGGCACATGGTTTTGCATTTCAAGAACTGAAAATTATGGTGACATTATTAAACAGAAATAGATAATTCAGAAAGTAGAGTGGATTTCAGAAGCCCAGCAAAATGCGGTAAGAAATAAGAGGTGCTTGGTTATTCATATAACCAGGGAAAGGTGAACTGGAGAACTGAGTAATATCTAATTCTATATTTATGCAAGAATAACTTTGCTAAGTTTTGAATCTTTAAACAATTAAAATATTAATCCCAAGTTGCAAACAGTGGTTCAACTAGAAAAAAATTTTATGTATGGCTGGTTTATTTAATAATTCCACTTCAAGTTCATTTAACATTCAACAAAATATTCACTGGGTACTCATGACACGACAGGGTTATGCTATATACCAGGCAGTGAAGAAATAAAGACTGGAGTTAAAAGATTGTTTAGTGACTATTTCTATTAAATACATACATAAAGATGATGGTGTATTAACTAAGATAGTAGCCTCTGGAGTTTGCCTGGATCTAAATCCTGGTTCCATTTCCTATAGGCCATATAATGCTGGGCAAATTATTTTCATTTTTTGTCCCTCATTTCCTCATTTGTAAAACAAGGATATATACATATATATATATTTCTTTTTTTTTTTCCCCTAGTTTTTGTATTTTTAGTAGAGATGAGGTTTTACCATGTTGGCCAGGCTGATCTCAAACTCCTGACCTCAGGTGATCCACGCACCTAGGCCTCCCAAAATACTAGGATTACAGGCGTGAGCCACTGTGCCTGATCTAATTTAAATATTTTAAAACGTAAAACAAGGATATTAATGGTACCTACTACAAAGTACTGTTTTGATATTAGATGAGTTAACATAGAAATTATTTGGCCTAACACTTGGCGCACATTGAGTACCCAATGAGTGCTAGTAGTTACGGCAGTATTTATTTGTTTATTTATTTATTTTGAGACCGAGTCTCACTCTGTTGTCCAGGCTGGAGTGCAATGGCACAATCTTGGCTCACTGAAATCTCTGCCTCCTGGGTTCAAGTAATCCTCCTGCCTCAGCCTCCCAAGTAGCTGGGACTACAGGCACCCATCACCACACCCAAATAATTTTTGTATTTTTTTTTTGAAGTACAGATGGGGTTTCACCATGTTGACCAGGCAGGTCTTGAACTCCTGACGTCAAGTGACCTGCCCACCTTGGCATCTCAAAGTGCTGGGACTATAGGTGTGAGCCACCATGTCTGGCCCATAGTATGATATAGGAAATAATTTAAAACTGAAAAACAAGAAATAGAAAATTTCCTTTAGTGAAGGTAGAGATATAATGGAAATAAAGGCTAAAATGGACATCAAGAGACAGATTCAGAAAAACTTAGAAATAAAATGACATCATAAAAGGAGAAGAAGGAACACAAGGAGAGAAAGACTGGCAAAAAATACAGTTGTGCTACATATAGCCCTAAGTAGATACCTGCCAATGAAGAGGAAGTCTCTCATCCCTGATTTCCTGACAAGTTGTATTGTTATAGAAAATACATTAAAAATAATTCTATAATGTTTTCAGAGAAGGCAATGATAGTTATGAATAGCCCTACAACTAACTATATAAGAAATAATAGTTTTGAAATATTGAAAAGGGTAACATTTTCCAGTAGGAACTTCAGCTTCATTCTTTAAAATTATTTGTATTCTGTTAATAAGAATTCTAGAGAAACTACAATAATAAGCAGCTAGATTTCTAAAGAGTCTCTTTTGTGAGAAATAATATGCATATGTGCTGTGGCTAAATTTTTGTTTTCTTAGTCAAAAGCAAGGCTCTTAAAACTTTTATTTTCTTGGAAACAGATGTCCTTTATATATATATATATATATACACACATACATACACACACACACACACACACACACAGAAGCTGATGTCAAATAGAAGGGCAATCACTAAAAGGGAAAGCACCTCTGCAATTCTGCAGGGGAACACCTGATTTCAATCTCAGCTACCAAAACTTCAGGCTAACCAAACTAAGAACATAAAAAAAGATAATGTTAAGAACTAATCTTAGTCTAGGATAAAAAAAAAAAGTATCAACTGGTTATACCACAATAAAAAAAAGTATCAACTGATAATTATATGCAGGAAAAGTATAGTTTACACTATTAATCTCTTTAGCTAAACCTGTTGTAACTAAGCTAAAAGACCCAGAGGACAAAGAAAAAAAGCAAATTTAAGGCCTTATAAAACATTTGTTTTCAAATATAAGACTGTAAACACTTCCTTACCTCAAAGTCATCGTCATCTCCTTCAGGGTAATGTGCATGGTTATCTGGATTGTTCACTTTGTCTAACAGTTCAACTGCTAGGGCTCTAGAGAGACCTGGCTGTGCAACAAAAGTATGCTAAGTAACAGAAAACAAAATGAAATTTCATGAGTATGGCTTTACATCTATGGCTTACAGAAAATGCTATCTTCATTTTTTTCATTCAGTAACCAACAGAGATAAGCATAAGGGAGTCTACTAATATAAACAAACTGAGAATGTATTAGTAAAAATATTAATCAGAGAATCCATAATTACATAGTACATAAAACTAAAGAGCCTTTGTAGGGTAAATTTAGAAAGTAATCTCTTTATGTAAAGTTCTCTAATCTATATTAAGTTATAAAATTAATATAGATTAGATATGGCTATACCAATAACATTCATTACTTTTATCATTATGCTGATGCAAATGAATACTGTGGTATGGTCTATAATCACAATAAGAAAAAAAACATGTAATGTCCTACATTTGCATACATTGAATTCTATAACATTGTGTTAATGTACAAAGACATATATAATTAAATATTGGCATTTCAGTAAAGCTTTCTTAGGTTGTTGTAATCATTGACTATTTCTTTTTTTTTCTTTTTGAGATGGAATCTTGCTATGTAGCTCAGGCTGGAGTGCAGTGGCACAATCTTGGCTCACTGCAACCTCCACCTCCCAGGTCCCAGTTCAAGCAATTCTCCTACCTCAGCCTCCCAAATAGCTGGGATTACAGGCACAAGCCACCATGCCCAGCTAATTTTTCTGTTTTTTTTAGTAGAAACGGGGTTTCACCATGTTGGCCAGTCTGGTCTTGAACTCCTGACCTTGTGATCCGCCCACCTTGGCCTCCCAAAGTGCTGGGATAACAGGCATGAGCCACCACGCCCAGCCATCATTAACTATTTTTAATATAAAAGTATTTTATACACACACACATATGCACAGAGTATTCTATAAATTTACATGAGAAGCCAAGAAAAGCAATTCATTTTAGCTGACAGCAATATTTTAAAGTTTTCTCTAAGGCAGGGGTCAGCAAAGTACAGCCTATAGGGAAAATCTAGTGCATCAACTGCCTCTTTTTGTAAATAAAGTTTTATGGAGCATTAAAACTATACCCACATGTGTACACTGTTTATGGCTGCTTTTGTGCTATAATGGCAAAACTCAGCAGTTGTGGTAGAGGCTGTATGGCCCACAAAGTCTAAAATATTTACTATGTGACCCACTGTAGAAAATTTGCTGGCCCGGCGTGGTGGCTCATACCTGTAATCCCAGCACTTTGGGAGGCCAAGGTGGGAGGATCACCAGGGGTCAAGAGTTTGAGGCCAGCCTGTCCACATGGTGAAACCCCATCTCTACTAAAAATACAAAAATTAGCCAGGCAGTAGTGGCATATGCCTGTAATCCCAGCTGCTCAGGAGTCTGAGGCAGGAGAATGGCTTGAACCCAGGAGGCGGAGGTTGCAGTGAGCTGAGTTCACGCCACTTCACTCTACTATGGGTGACAGAGTAAGAACCTGTTCCAAAAAAAAATAAAAGAAAGTTTGCTGACCCCTGCTGTAAGAGATCACTAACATTTTTGTATTAAAAACCTAAATACGTTTGTTCTACTGATATGTCTAATTCATGACTACAGAAAACTCTGCAATTTCAATGACTTACAGTCAGGAGTCTTTCAGCAGTTGGTCTTTTTTTGGGGCTTTTAGTTAGCGCTATTTTGACAAAATTATGGAATGTTGATGACCTTCAAATAAAAAGAGACATACAAAAATATTTCACTATTATTACTTTTTGGTGTTAATAAATAAAATTAACTTAGGAACAGCAAGTAAGTCTAAAACACCATGATTTTTTATTGGGTCACTTGGTTGTATATAAAACAAGAAAACTAAATCCAAAGTACAATATATCCTTGGAAACATCTGTGTCAGTATTGTCTTTTAAATAAAATACAATTAAGTAACAGAACAGTAATATACAACCACAAAAATTACACTAACAATCAGAAATGCTGTGTCATTTACATGATATATGACCTTCCTTTCTAGGTAATACTTAGGAATCAAAATGTCCTTTTCTCATTGTGTAATTTACCTAGTATGTAAATACAGTGCTATACCAAAAGAGTTGGATGGCACAGAGAGTAGGCATGGGGTAATTTAAGAGACTATTTAAGTCCCAAAGAGGCAAATGAATTTCTTAGGAAACAAGGCAAAGAAGAGGGAGCAATTTTAGCAACTGGAAAGGTTTTCTGCCACCTTCATTGATAAAGTGGGGAAAAGAGAAGACATCAAGTTATCACATTTTGATTATTAATAAAGGACACAAAAAAGGTATTTCTACCATTACCAAGATTCCACTGGAGAGAATGAACAAGAATTAAAGGGATTAAAAAAAACCGTATTTATCAGCAATGACAACAACCACACAGCACTTCTCTGCAGAGAAATCAAATCATTGCATCAGATTTGGTGGTTTGTGACAGAGATAACATGGAGTCAGACAGTATCTGAGATTGGCAAAGGTCCTCCAATGGTAGTAACTGCTCTGAAATCTGACTGTGAATTTAGCATTTACAGCTAACCGTCATTCATTGCTGACTGAATATCAGCCATTCCTGCCATAAAACTGTTCAGTTCCAGATGGCTAGGAACTTAGGGCAACAGGGAATAGGAAGCACCCAGTGTCAATACAAAGGAATATAGTTAGCAGCAGAATATAATACTCCTTTCTTTCCACAGTGTGATTTGCCTTTCTTTCCTGTTATCATCCCCAGAATGGTTTGATTCCTAAACAAAACTATGCTAAGACAGACTACTGAAACATAAAGCAGTGGTTTAGAACCTGTTTGTGGGGAGGGGCCTCTTAGAATATGAAATAAGCTATGGACTGTCTTCTTAGAAAAATGGATATACATATAGAATTTGGGGGGGGGCTTACAAATCCTCAAAGATCCATGTAACCTAGATAACAAATTCCAGAATTTAAGAACTTGGAAACTTATTTGTATGGCTTCCTTTATTAAATGTATGGGGAAAATATTACCAGAAAAAAAATCTTTAATTTTTATTAACCAACTGATGACAATTTTTTGGACTATAATGATAGATGAACTGCTTTGCTTTGTAAGAGAATGAAGGAATTAGAATGAAAATAAATAATAATCTTTTTGAGTATTACAAAAGAGAGAGAGAGAGAAAAACCAACAGAGATTGATTTTTAAGCGTCATGGTATCTGGAAGCTTTTTTCATATCACCTTCCACAAAAGTCAATGTGTGATTAATGGAAGTAAAGGAATCCAGGGCAACAATAGATGTTTCTTCAAAATCTTAATATATTCACTTCTAATTCTTTCCTCACCATACTTCTTACCCAATCTGCCAAAGAGCTAAGAAAATGATTGAGTTTTATGAGAATATTGGATTATAAAGAAACACCGGGCTAGGAGTGGTGGCTCATGCCTGTAATCTCAGCACTTAGGGAGGCTGAGGTGGGGGGATCACAAGGTCAAGAGATCAAGACCATCCTGGCCAACATGGTGAAAACTTGTCTCTACTAAAAATACACAAATTAGCTGGCTGTGGTAGTGTGCACCTGTAGTTCCAGCTACTTAGGAGACTGAGGCAGGAAAATCGCTTGAACCCAGGAGGCAAAGGTTGCAGTGAGCTGAGACTATGCCACTGCACTCCAGCCTGGTGACAAAGCAAGACTCTACCACAAAAAAAAAAAAAGGAGGGAGGGAGAGAGAGAGGGAAGGAGGGAGGAAGGGAGGGAGGGAGGGAAGAAAGGAAGGAAGGATGGAAGGAAGGAAGGAAGGAAGGAAAAAGAAAACACTGGGCTGGGCACAGTAGCTCACACCTGTAATCCTAGTGTTTTGGGAGGCTGAGGTGGGAGGATCCCTTGAGGCCAGGAGTTTGAGATCAGCCTCGGCAACATAGTGATGAGACCCTGTCTCTAAAACAAACAAACAAACAAACAAAACTTAGCCAGGTGTGGTGGCACATGCCTGCAGGCCCAGGTACTCAGGAGTCCGAGGAGGGAGGATCTCTTGAGTCTAGGAATTTGAGGTTGCAGTGAGCTATGATCATGCCACTGCACTCCAGCCTGGGTAACACAGCTAAATCTTTTCTCAAAAAATAAATAAATTAATAAAAATAACAGAAAATAAATCCAGATCCTTGCCATAGGTCTGCAAGCAACTTAGCTGTGTAACTTTGTGAAAACTGCTTAATGTCTATGGGCTTCTGTTTAATTATCTATAAAATATGGGAACTGAATCTATACCCCTTTTGACTGAAAAAATTCTATAAAACTGTATATCCTTTAACTCACCATTTTGTTTTGTCCTTTAGTTTTGGAGGCTGAAAATTACTTTTTGACATTAAGAAGAGAGCCCTGAAATAAAAATACTAGTTTAAAAACAATATCAAAATTACTACATCTAACAATTAGAATGAATTCTGTAATGAATTTATAAAGACTACTACACATGTAGGCAAAGATGAAAACTATTTTGGGATACGGAAATTATATTTTTAATACTTTAGATAGCCTACAAAAAAATTTCTCTTTAAATTTCCAATAAGCCCTTACTCATAAAGCAAACCTACCCAATGCCAGAAAAGAGTTTTCTTACTGTACCGTTACATATGTAACTAGTATTATATCTTAAGCACATGTCTATATTAAATTGTATATAATTCTCTAACACATAGAGATGACATGTTACTCTAACATTAAGATATATGTTTATTTTTATTTTGGGTATATAGGCAAATTATATCCATTTCCTGACTGTTTTCCTTTTTTGGACAATTGTTTCCCATACTCTCTCGTTATATTAAATACATAAGCCAATTTACAAGAGGACTTTGTCTATAAACTCATGTGTGACCCACTTTTTTATGGACTTATGGGGGTAGTAGGATAGAGGATTTAAGAAGGAAGTCCTAAAATGCTCTATTTCAGCATTTCCTACAAAATCCCAGGTTTCTAAGCATATTCCTTAGTCTTTCTTTTTCTAGCATAACAAAGATATTTTTCCTTTTTAAAAATTAAGTGATTCAAAGGAAAAATGAAAAAAAAATCTATATTCCCACCATTCTATTATTTAAAATTTTCTAAGCTTTTAAAAATTTTCTAATCTTTTTAGTCTTTACCTAAACGCTTACCAATTACATTATATTTACATTAGTAATTATAATTTTTCTTTACTAATAATCAATTTTTCATTTTGCTTTGGTTCATACATATGTAACTGCTGCCCTTAAGTATTACATTATTTGCTTAACAATTCACCAATTACTATATATTTAGATTTTTTCCCCTTGTTATCCCGAAATGTGTAATTCTTAGAATTTTCTTTTCTTGGATTATTTCTGAAGTGTAATCCCCTAAACAGAGGAATCACCAAAACATCTGCATTGCCCTTAACAAACAACATCGAAGTATTTTCCAAAAAGTCTGCACTTATCAGCATTCTAGCTAAAAGTAGGTATCTTTATATATTTATGTATCTTTAGCTGCTTATGCGGTCAAATAGTTTCCCATATCTGGTACTTGCTCATAAACCTTAATCTACCTTATGCTTGTAGTCTTTGAATGAGTTCCTTATACAGTATATATTAATCTGTTGCCCATCATGTTAAAAGAACACTTTCCCCATTCTGTAATTTTTTGAGCTTTATCCTATTTACTTTAAAAGTTTCAATTTTAGCCTAATTTATCTTTTCTGTCAAAGTATCAAAACTTTTCAGAAGCCCTCAAATTTTTTTTTCTGAGACAGTATATCTTAGAATGTAAATGATAATTATATTCGGCATAGATATCTCTTCATTATTCCTAGACAAAATAAAAAGAAACAAAATCAAATGTAACTAGAAAAGTCTCATCTGCATTCTATTGTTTACTTGTAATTTCACAGAGGACAACAAGAACAACAACAACAAGATCAACTGATAGAAGAATGAACATGAAGACTCAAAAAGTCTTAAGATAATGTTAACTGTCATATCCTAGTGTGCTTATTAAGGGAAATTCGTTTTATGGAAAAGCTTCCAACGGTACAGACAACTTACTCTGTTATTTTACGAGCAGCAGTACAAGACAGGTTTTATTTATTTAAAGACTAGTCAAGTACAGTAGTGAGAAGGAGAAGAAGAACAGAACAAGGAGACTGATCTGTAATTGTGAACAATGAATTGAGGTAAATACCTTCAGACTAGCCCACAATAGGTTTCAGATGAAATTATCCCTAAATCCCTTACAACACCTTTACTATTTTTCATTCTTAAAAATGAGCTTGACGCTGAGCTATCGGCATTTCACTTTCCCCAAAGGCTTAATCAATAACTGTATAAATATAAATAATGAGAACACCTCATTGGATGAAGATCAAACATAGGTGGTTGAAGTTCTCCAAGTTCAATTGCTGTTATTCCTACTGCCCAGATATCACAGAGCTGGTTGTAGCCACCATTCTTCTCTACTGCTGCAACTTCTGGGGCCATCCTAGAAAGAATCAATGAATGTAACAGTTTTATTGTTAAAAAATATTGATCTGAATCTGTTACTTCCTGTTATAATCACTAGACTTGTAGGAGGGAAGGAGGCTGTGAGGTGTTTACTAGAAAAGAAGAAACTTTACTAAGTAAAGGCTTAAATCTCTATTTCAGGAACATACACACTTTTAAAATTCATTATTTAAGAATCTTGAATGCCCTCCTCTGAATGTTTGAGCTCTAAGGAAAAATCTTGTTTTAGTTTAGTTTCTGTTTTTGTGAATCTTGCTACATAATACGGGAAAAGAAACGAATATCTTAATCCCTGTGAAGGTCAAAGAAAGGTTCCCAAAGGAGGTGAGACTTTCCAAGAAGGGTGGGGAGCCTGGACATTTCAGTCAGAGGAAACGAGTACGAATTCAGGGAGACTAGGAAAGCAGACAGGACAGTGCTCAATGTATCACCTGCAAATTGGTAAGGGGCCATACACAGCTGGCTACCAGTCTGAGATAAATACAGAAATGGAGAGTAAACATTTATGCTTGTCCAAATGCATAAATTCATTTTTGTCTTATTTTACAAATAAGTCTGCAATGGACAGGAAAAAACACATGGTTTGAGAGAGTCTAGCTCCTAAGTAATTTACTGATTATACAAGAAAGGTTAGACTTTATTGTGAAAATGAAGCGGACCCAGTCAAAGATTTAATTATGAGGGCAAACAATCTAAACCTTTAGGGCAAGATGAAGGATAGTGTGAAATGAGGTGAAACCCGTCAGGCAGATATGTTAGAGGCCTGTTTCAAAAATATAAGAAAAAAAAAAACACCTAAAAACTTTCAAAGGCAGTAGCAGAGGGAACAGAATGAAAGGGGTTGACTTAAGATATAAATCTGAGGATGGTATACTTGTGGATATAGAAATAGAGCTATTATTGAACAACTGTTGAATATATAGAAGACTGAAGCTGGAGTTACATGTTTGGGAGTCAATATTGTAGAAGGCATCTGAAGTTATAAAGCATAGATAATGCTGTTCAGGGGAAATATTCTTTTATTGTTTTAAATGTTTACTAACTTAACTTCAATTTATTTGAATTGAATATCCACAATGTACAAGTTGCTTTTATATTTACTCAGACTACAAAAAGTTATATTAACACATTGTCTCTCAAATTAAGTGTGGTTAGGATATAAAGTATGTATACTAAAAATGTGAACAAATGGATGTGTACTACATGCAAGTGCTACACACATAATAATGGGTATCGGAGTAAGGACAAGAAAACGATCACCATGGAGCAAGATAACTGAAGGCAAGTTTCACAGAGGAAAGAGGCTAAGCTGGAGCCCAGAGAAATCAAACAGGTTTCATCTCCTCTACCCACTGGAATCAGTTATTGGTGGTTAACTGGAACGTCAAGTTGACTATGACTGCTGCACTTCCTGGCTCAGTGAGATACTGTAGTCAATCAGTTGGCCACAGGTATAGAAAAGTAGTGTGCGGCCCTCTTAAGAATGGGGAGGACTTAAGATAAACACAGAAAAAGGGTATCTTAGGGGAGAAGTAAAGAAAGGTAAAGTAGTAGTATTTTACCTGATATACTCAGGTTACCAAAAAATAGACAATTTAGACTAGAAAAGAGTGTTCACAAAAAGGACAATCATAGACAGTGAGGGGCTCTGATGTGACAAAGGAAATCCTATAGGTTATCTAACTCACCTGTATCTTCATTTAACTTTTATTTAACTGATACTTATTGAGGCTTTTTTCTGCTCTTTAAAGTGATATATGTTGACTGAAAAGAATTTGGAGTATACAAAAAAATATGGAAGAAAACAAGCATGACCCCACTCAAAGAGAGTTCCCGTGTCACATATTCTCATCTACAATTTTTACACACACACACACACACACACCCCTTTTATAAAATGATATATTGCATATACTACTTGGAATCTTGCTTTTTAAAATTAACAACATATCATAAGCCTATCTGTTGACCATTAATCTTTTACAACATAATCTTTAATAGCAGCATATTATTCCATTGAATTGAAGAAATGTAATTTCCTTAACTAATTCCTGTTGTGTTATTTACCCTCAATTTTTATCATTAAGAGTGTCATAAAGCTTATCATGTATAATTCTGTATGCATCTCTAATAAATTACTAGAAGTAGAATTATTGAGAATAAAGAAGATAAACATTGCTTAAAGTTTTTGATAAACACTACCATCGAATTATGCTTCAAAATTGTTCTACCAACTTCCTTTTCTTTCCCTTCACCTTTTAAGTTCCAGGGTACATGTGCAGGATGCACAGGTTTTTTTACACAGATAAATGTGTGCCATGGTGGCTTGCTGCACAGATCAATTCATCACCTTGGTATTAATATTAAGCCCAGCATCCATTAGCTCTTCTTCCTGATGCTCTCCCTCCCTAACCCCCATTCTACCAATTTCTACTTTCACTGCCAAATACCTAGTAAGTATGACCATAATTCCAAACATTTCCCAATTTGATAGAAAAGAGTCATTTAATTTGTTCATCAAGGGAAACATTATTCAAAAAATATGTATTTTTATGTTAGTTAAATGAAGCAGTGAGAGTAAAGAAGGGACAAAGAAGTCTATAGGAGTTGCATGCTCCAAGCTGTGACCTGCAGGCCATTACATAATGTAAGAAACATGGGAAAACATTTAAGTTTCCCTATTTACTTCAAAGACATAAAGTAATTCACAATGGAGAACTACCCCGTGAATGGAAGAAATGTTGAGATTCTGCAGTTCTTTTCAAAAACATAAAAGAACTCACAGTGAAGAAAAGCCTCATAAATGAAAGAAATGTAATAAAACCTTTGGATATTCCGGTTACCTTCATAACCACAAAAGTGCTCATACTGGAGAGAAACTCTATGAATGTAGGATGTGGGAAAGAATTGTCTTAGTTACTTCCAAGAACATAAAAGGGTTCACACTGGTGAAATATCTTTTTTACATATAAGAAATATGGTAAGGGAGCTACTCTTTCTAGTTCCCTTCAAAAACATAAAAGAAATAATACTAGACAGAAACCCTATAAACGTAAAAAATGTGGTAAAGTCTTCAGTTATTTCTGCTCCATGTGAACATAAGAATAACACCATACTAGACAGAAATCCTATGACTGTAAAAAATGTGGTAAAGCCTTCAATCAATACACTTCCCTTAGAAGACATGAAAGAGCTCACACTGGAGAGAAACCCTATGAATGTCAAAAATGTGGTAAATCCTTCAGTTGTTTCAGTTACCTTGAAACACATGACAGAACTCATACTGGTGATAAACTTTATAAATGTAAAAATTGTGGTAAAACCTTCAGACATCAGTTCTCTTCGAACACATGAAAAAACTCATACTGGGGAGAAATCCTATAAAGGTAAACAAAAAATGTGGTAAAGCCTGCAGTCCTTTCAACTACCTTGAAACACATGACAGAATTCACATTGGAGAGAAACCCTAGCATTGTAAGAAATGCAATAAAGCCTTCAGATATTCCAGTTCTGTATGTAAACATGAAATAACTTATACTTCACAGAAATCCTAGGAATGTAGGGAATGTGAGAAAACATTCAATTACCTGAGTTATCTTTGAAAACATGAAAAAAATCATACTGGAGGAAAAACCATATGTATATGAGAAATGTTGTAAAGGCTTTATATGTTCCAGTTCCCTTTGAACACACAAAAAAACTCATACTGAAGAAAACCCTATGAATGTAAGGAATATGGGAAGCCATGTAAGTTTGCCATTTCCCTTTGAAAATATAAAAAACTTATACTGGGGGAAAATATGCATGTAAACAATGTGGTAATGTCCTCAGTGTTTCCAGTTCTAGCTGAAGATATGATAAGAAGTCAATTTCTGAAAAACTCTGTAAACATACAGAATGTAGGGATGCCTTTGTTTCTCTCAGGTACATTGAAAGACACATGATATAGGCACACTGGAGATGAATCTTATAAATAGAAAAATGTATTCTGTATCTAAATCCTAGTAGTTGGCAAAACACTTAAGTTTCCATTTTAATAATTATTTCAAAAGTCATCTGAAAAAGCCTATTGAAAAGAAATCGTATATAATTTGGAAAGCCCAATGTAAATTAAACATTGTCCAATGCTCAAAACATGCACATGAATGAAATGTTATACAAGTTATAAACATATTGTGTTTATCAGTGGTTCATTCTTAATGAGGATCTGTGGACTACTGATTTCCACTTATTTTCCATGAAAATATTGATGTGAGAATTCTGTAGACACCCTTTAAGTGACAGTAAATGAATTCAACACATAGTTTTTTTTCTTGTCAGTTAATACAAATTTTTCTTTATATGTCTAAAAGGTTGTTGGATTTATAGATGAATTAAAATGTATTTCTAATATGTAGGTAAGATTTTTATGTAGCTTTTTAATTGGTCTGTGAATTAATATGTCATTGAAAACTGAGTCTTTGTTAATTCTGGGGGTTTTCTTACTGGCCTCATGTGAAAAATTTTGGTTACCCCTCACCTATTAGATATATTCTACCTTTCTTTTTTTATGGAAAAAGTACTCTCTTTAGGCACAAATAAGTCTATGCCATTTTCTTTGCTCACAGAGTTGGTTTAGGAAAAAAAATGAAATCTGTAACTTCTTGTGAACAATTATCATACTTTATGATATCTAATATGTATTATTTTACTAACTGCTTCCAATGAGACATTCTTTCTATCAACTTACATGAACTTACACATTAAAACTATTAAACCTAGATTGACATATTTTAGACAATATTTCCTGTTTTTTTACTTGACTTTTAATTTTGTTTAAGCTGGTGGACATACACAAATTTTAAATTTTCATGTAGTTAAATCTATCAACCTTTCCTTTTAAGGTTTTATACTTTATGCTCAGAAAGCCTTCCTCAAATCTTAAAACAGTTACTGATGGTTTTTTGGTTTCACTTTTATACTTAACTATTTCCATATATGAATTTTTGATCCCAGGTATGAGGTATGGAGCTACTTAAATTTCTTTTCAAATAATAAATTACTCAAACACTGCACATTAAAGAATCCAAATTGCATGGGTGTGGTGGCTCAAGCCTGTAATCCCAGCACTCTGGGAGGTGGATCACTTGAGGCCAGGAGTTTTAGACCAGCCCAGGAGTTTTAGATGAAACCCTGTCTCTACAAAAAAAAAAAAAAAAAAAAAATTAGCTGGCTGTGATGTTGCATGCCTGTAGTCTCAGCTATTTAGGGGGCTGAAATGGGAGGATCATCTGGGCTTGGGAGGTCAAGGTTGCAGTGAGCTGTGATTGTGCCACCATACTGCAGCCAGGGTGACAGAATGAAACCCTGTCTCAGAAAAAAAAGAATCCAACCTTTCACACAAACTATAAATGTCACCTTTTATAACATTCACTATTTTACATATTAAGGTTTTATTATGAGGCTTTTTATTTCTATCATCTATCAATAATGAAAGCAGTGTTTTAGAAAGATTATTTTGTCAGTAATTGGTGGAATGCACTAAGAGTCCGGTGACTGGTGAGACTAATGGTAGGTAGGATGCAGGAGTTTTAACAAGCAGGAAGAAGAATCACAGATTAAATTTAAGTGATGGGTCAATAGGTGCAACAAACCACCATGGCACATGTTTACCTCTGTAACAAACTTGGACATCCTGCACATGTACCCTGGAACTTAAAGTGGAAAAGTCCTAGATTAAAATAAAAGCAGTACCAGAAGAAAGGGTAAGAAAATTACAGTGGGCAAATCTTTTGAAAATTTCATACCTAAGAGTCCTCTCAATATAAAATCACAGGAATGGTAAAAAAAATATTAGCACTTTAACAGAAAAGGCTGAACCATAAATAGGAGCATCAAACTTCCCTAACCCAACCAGAACTTCTGGTAGTATCAGGTAGCATGCAAATCTCCTGACTTTTAATTATCACTTCTCTTACCAAGTATCAAGGTTGATCACTAAACCATGAGGAAATGAAAATGTATAAAATTCAATCACAGTAATGTCTTACCAATAAGGGGTGCCAATGAAGGATTTTCGTTTTGCAATAGTAGCTGTTATTTTGGCAGCCACACCAAAGTCAGCTGGTGAGGAAAAAACCAGAAAATTTTAGTTCCTTACAATACACCAAATAACATTTTTACTTTCACCCTTAGACATGGCATTATCAATAATTCAATTATTAATATTAGAAAAATGTATATAAACACCTAAATCTCTTCTTGCTTAGTTCATAACATACTTATTAAAAACAATTTATTGTACTTTACTAGAATGAAAATGTACTTTATTAAGAACAAAGTTAAAAAATATTTTTATTATAAACACAATAAAGTGAATTTGGGGAAAAGAGAAAAAAAGCCCAAAAAATAAAATACATGGGAAAAGCACACACCTGTATTCCTTTTATCCTAATACAACAAGGATAGCATTCTGGTACTATTTTTTTTAAAGTCATTTTTTCTAAATATAAATGTTCTTAGTGTTGTAGTTAAACAAGATTGTATTGTAATCCCTGCTACCTGGAAGGATTAGGTGGGAGGATCACCTGAGGCCAGGAGTCCAAGTATGCAGTAAGCTATGACTGAGCCACTGCACTCCAGCCTGGATGACACAGTAAGACCATCTCTTTCAAAACAAATAAAATAACACACAAAAACCTGTGGCTGAAAAATAATAAATATACAGTCCAGTTTTGTCACGTAGCATACCAGTTTTACTCTTACACATTCACAGATATTAATGATTGAATAGATTTATCACAGTTTAACAGTTATTTTATTGCTAGACTATATTTGCATTTTTTCTAACATAAGTAATATGATTAATGCTTCAGTGAATATTGATTTTCCATCTTTAGGTTTAATTTCCTTAAAATGAGTTTTGGGAGTAAAATTACTGGGTCAAAATTTAAACATTGCTGTGACTCAATATGAAAATTAAATTTATATAATGCTAATTCTCATTTAAAATTTTATAAAAATTTTATTAAAATGTCATTAAAATTTTTGGAAAAAATCTTAGGAATTTGAAATAACATACCTAATTTTACATCGCCATGGTCTGTCAATAAAATATTAGCACCCTAGAACAAAAGTACAAATATTAGCATCATAAAATTTCTTCCAATAGAATTGTCAGTTTAAATGTATTAAATGAACTTACTTTGATATCTCTATGCATTTTGCCTTTAGTATGCAAATAGGCAAGGCCCTAAAAGTTACAAAAAAAAAAAAAAAGTATCAGCAAAACCGTAAACATGATTCCTAAATTTTCTACTTAAATTCTTATTGAATAAGGAAAACTAGAATGTCTTTCTGGGGAAGAAAAAAACCTAGATAAGTAAATAAATGTTTACTATATTTTAAAGAATTGTTTTTGTTTTTGAGACATAGTCTCACTCTCTTGCCTAGGCTGGAGTGCAGTGGCAGTGATCTCGGCTCACTGCAGCCTCTACCTCCTGAGTTCAAGCGTTTCTCCTGCCTCAGTCTCCCAGGTAGCTGAGATTACAGGCATGCACCACTATGCCCAGCTAATTTTTTATATTTTTTAGTAAAGATGGGGTTTCACCATGTTGGCCAGACTGGTCTTGAACTCCTAGCCTCAAGTGATCCACCTGCTTTGGCCTCCCAAAGTGCTGGGATTATAGGCATGAGCCACCATGCCCGGCTAGAAAATTCTAATTTATTTTCTGATAAAAATCAGAAATATTTTACTAAGCACAATCAAGATATTGAACATATTCATTATCCCTAAAAGTTTCTGTATGTGGTGCTCCTTTATAATTTTCCCATTCTTCCCCACAACCCTCACAAACACTGATCTGCTTTCTGTCACTATAGATCAGGTATGTAAAGTTGTTTGACTATTCTAGGTATTTTCCATTTCCGCAGCAATTTTAGAATCAGTATGTCAACTTCTTTAATAAAAGCCTCCTCAAACTGTGACTGGGGTTGTACTGAATCTATAGGTCAATAGGCGAAGAAATACCATCTTAACAGTATTGAGTCTTCTAGTCCATGAACATGGTATAGTTCTCCATTTATTTGGGTTTTTAATTTCTCTCAGCATTTTGTAGTTTTATGTATGCAGGTATTTATGCATCTTTTGTCATATTTATCCCTAAGAATGTCATATTCTTTAGGTTATTGTATGTTATTTTCTTTTAACTTCTGATTGTCTGTTGCTAGTATATAGAAATCCAATTGATTTTTGTATATTGATCTTCAATCTTACAATCTTTCTAGCCTCGCTTATTAGTTCTAGTCGCTACTTTGCAGATTTTATTCCTTTTTCTATATAGATGATAATGTGGTCTGTGAATAAAGAGAGTTCTACTTCAGACGCCTTTTATTTTCATCATTTTCTCTTTTTGCACTGGCTGAAACCTCTAGGAAGAGCAATGCTGAAAAGAAGTAGTAAAAGCAGACTTCACCGTTTGGCTGACCCTGGGAGGAAAAAAAATCCAGTCTTTCACCAGTAAGTATAATTTAGTCATAGGTTTCTCACAGGTACCCTTTATCAGGTTGAATAAGTTCCTTTCTATTCCTAGCATGCTCAGAATTTTTATGAGAATGTGTGATGATAATGTGGTTTTTCTTTTTTAGTCGTTAAGATGAAACGATTTTTGGATATTAAACCAATATTGTATTCTAGAATAAATTCCACTTGTTTACGATGTATTAACTTTTAAAATATATTACTGGATTACCTTTGCTAAACCTTTTAATGTTTGCACCTAGGTTTATGAAGAACATTAGTCTGCAGTTTTGTTCTTTTGTAAGACTGTTGTCTGATTTTGATGTCAGAATAATGCTGACCCAAAATGATTCAGGATTTATTCCTTACTCTTCAATTTTCTTGAAAGGTAAATAAAGAATTGGCATTATTTCTTTCTTACATGTTTGGTAGAATTTATTGCATGGCATCATCTGGCTTGGAGTTTTCTTTGTGAGAACACATATAAGATTATTCAGGCTATTTCTGATAGAGTGAGTTTTGGTATTTTGTACCTCCTGTTGAAACTGCCCATTTTATCTAAGGTGTAGGCTTTACTAGCATAATGCTGTTCATAATACTGTCTTGTTATCTAATATTTGTAAATTCTGTCATGATATCCCAACATTCATTTCTGATGCTGATTACTTGTTTCTTTTCTTTTACTTTTTTTCCTGATCAATCTGTCGAGATGTTTATCATTTTTATTGCTCTTCTCAAAGAATCAGATTTTTATTTCACTGACTTTCTCTATACTATTTTTTCTGGTTCCATTTCATTTATTTCTATTCTGATCTTTATTTCCTTTCCCTGCTTATGTTGCATTATATTTGCTCATCTTTTTCTAGCTTCTTAGGTGGAAGCTGAGGATATTGATTTGAGAGCTTCTGTTTAGTGCTATAAATTTCCCTATAAGTACAGGCTGAATATCCCTTATCCAAAATGCTTGGGACCAAAAGTGTTTCAGATTTCAGATTTTTTTAGTACTTGTAGAATATATACTGCTTAAGTATCCCTAATCAGAAAACAGAAAATCCAAATTGCTCCAGTGAGCATTTCCTTTGAGAGAATGTTGGACTTCCTTAAACATTTCTTGTAGGATGGGTCTGTTGGTGATTCATTCTTTTAGTGTTTATAAGTCTGAAAAACTCTATTTTGCCTTTGTTTTTGAAAGAGATTTTCTTTAGGAGTAGAATTTTAGGTTGACAGTTTCTTTTCAGTACTTAAAAGATTTTCCACTCTCTTCTCACTTATTTCTAACAATAAATCTTCCTTGTCTTTGTTCCTTTATATATCATAAGTCCTGTTGTGAATGCTTCTAAGATGTTCTAATCAAATAAGCAATTTGATTCATGTGTCTTAGTGTAGTTTTTTTCATGGTTTTTTTTTTTTTTTTGGGCTCAGGGTTTGTTGAATACGTTGGATCTGTGGGTTCATATTAATAGTTATCATCAAATATGGAAAACTTTCTTTTCTGTTCTTTTTTTTTTCTCATTTTTGTCCCTTTTACTTTTGTTATCCCTTCAAGGACACCAATTACATACATATTAGGCCACTTGAAATTGTCCTACAGCTTTAATGATACTCTTCATTAAAAAAAAAATTTTCTTTCCATGTTTCATTTTAAATATTTTCCATTTCTTTTTTTTTTTTTTTGAGATAGAGTCTTGCTCTGTTGTCCAGGCTGAAGTGCAGTGGCGTGATCTCAGCTCACTGCAACCACTGCCTCCTGGGTTCAAGTGATTCTCCTGTCTCAGCCTCCTGAGTAGCTGAGAGTAGCTCAGTTTATAGGTGCATGCCATCATACCTTAATTTTTGTATGTTTAGTAGACAGGAGGTTTCACCATATTGGCCAGGCTGGTCTTGAACTCCTGACCTCGTGATCCACCCACCTCAACCTCCCAAAGTGCTAGGATTACATGCATGAGCCACCATGCCCGGCCCATTTCCATGCCCTCAAATTCAAACTAATATATGTTTTTTGCAATATTTAATCATCCATTAATTTCATCCTTTGTTAACTCCATCAGACATTGTGGTTTTCATCTCCAGAAGTTTGACTTGGGCCTTTTTTATACCTTCCATATCTCAACTTGATAAGCATTTTTTTTTTTTTTAAGGCAGAGTCTCACTCTGTCACCCAGGCTGGAGCGCAGTGGCGCGATCTTGGCTCACTGCAACCCTCTGCCTCCCACATTCAAGTGATTCTCCTGCCTCAGGCTCCTGAGTAGCTGGGACTACACAGGCACATGCCACCAAGCCAGGCTAATTTTTGTATTTTTAGTAAAGAT
>NW_016107673.1:1267482-1280149 GCF_001604975.1 Cebus imitator
GTTTCACCATATAGGCCAGGCTGGTCTAGAACTCCTGATCTCGTGATATGCCAGCCTTGGCCTCCCAAAGTGCTGGGATTACAGGTGTGAGCCACCATGCCCAGCCTTGTTAAGCATCTTAAACATAGTTATTAAAACTGTTTTAATGTTCTTGTTGGCTAATTTTAGCATCTCTGTCAGTGTGTGTTATTGTTACTAATTTTCATTTTATTATGCTTCTTTGCATGTCTGGTAATCTTTGAGTAGATGCCCAACATTGTGAATTTTACTTTGTTGGGTGCTGTATATTTTTGAATTTTCAAAAATACTCCAATACTCTGAAGTACTCTCCAATACTCTACCTTAAATACTCTAACTGGCTTGGGACCCTACCTGGGTTCTTTCTCCCCAGCTGTGGCCTGGAAATTTTCCCTAGGCCATAACCTGGGGCAATAACATGGCTTCCTTGGTTTATTTCCTATTTTTCAGGCCTCATTGTCCTTCATTACCTGATGTTCAGTTTCTTGAAAATCGCTGATTCATGTATTTTACCTACGTTGATTATTTTGTATAGCATGGTAAATCTACTTCTTGTTACTCAATTTTAACCAGCTGTAGAAGTTTATCTGCATAATAGAATTTTAAAATTGGAAACAATCTTGGAGGTACTCCCTTCCTAAACTTCATATTAGTTTTTTTCCTTTTTTTAATTTCTGTATTTTTAATTTTTGTGGGTACATAGTAGGTATATATTTATGGGGTATTTACTTGGTATAGGCAGGCAATGTGAAATAAGCACATCACAGAGAACGAGGTATCCATTCCCTCAAGCATTCACCCTTTGAGTTACAAGCAATCTAATGATACTCTTGGTTATATTAAAATACACAATTCTGTTACTATTGACTATAGTAACCCTGTTGTGTTATCAAATACTAGGACTTACTCATTCTTTTCTTTGGGGGGGTACCAATTAACTATCCCCACATCCCCACCACCATATCAAAACTCTTCTCAGCCTCTGGTAACCATCTTTCTACTATGTCCATGAGTTCATTGTTTTGATTTTTAGATCCCACAAATAAGTAAGAACATGTGATGTTTGTCTTTCTGAGCCTGGCTTATTTCACTTAACCTAAGGATCTCCACCAGTTCCAACCATGTTGTTGCAAATAAGCCTCATTTTATATAGTCATGCATCACTTAACAACAGGGATACATTATGAGAAATGCATTGTTAGGCAGTTTTGTCATGCAAGTATCATAGAGGGTACTTGTACAAACATGGCTGATATATACATACAGCCCACTTAACACCTAGCGTGTATGTATAGCCCTATTGCTCCTAGACTACAAACCTGCACAGCACATTACTGTACTAATATTGCAGGAAGTATAACACAATGGCTATTACTGTGTATCTAAACATATCTAAGCATAGAAAAGGTACAGGACAAATACAGCATTATAATCTTATGGGACCACTGTTGTATATGTAGCCCATTGTTGATGGAAATGTTATGCAGTACAGGATTGTATTTTGGGATTTAGAACTATATAAAAGGTCACGGTCATATACCACGGTCAGAGAGCAAATCCAAGTTTGTTTTTTTGTTTTTCACCTCCACTCAGTACTTTATTTAGTACTCAGGGAAACAATGAACTCTAGAAATTATAAAGAAAATGCATTTTTCAATATTCTGCTATGAGTGTATGATTAAGTTTGTATTTTATGTAGATACAATAAAGTAATTTTTATGTTATGCAAACGTTACAGGAATACACACACACATATATATTATACATCTCTGTAAATATATGTCTCTCTCTCTCTCTCTCTCTCTCTGTGTGTGTGTGTGTGTGTGTTAGATAAATTACTTTCATTTATCTCTCAGTAAGATTTGTCAGTGATTATGTCTTTTAAAGCATGTGAGAACCAACCTTTCAAAACTGAATAGAACTTTTTACTAGATAAACTCAATCTCCCATTTTGCAAAATATGAAAGAACAACACTTAGATTATCAATTTCATTTCTAAACAAACTACACAATCTAGGAAACGTAGGGACAGAAGCATTGATTAACAATTATCAGTTGTAAATTACAAAAATAAACGCCACAATCACTACTACTTATTCCCTCCTCCTAAAGAATAGGTATAAAATTGTTAATTCCTAATTTTCTCAATGAGTAGTCTTTCAGGGCTGAGTAAATAAATTGGGAGAAATACCAATATCTATATCTATATCCTATTGAATATTCATAACCCATTTTAACATACTAAAAGTTCTCACAGGCCCTGAAGTAAAGAAACCTATTTAATGCAATGGTAACCAAACTTACAAAAAAGGATTCCGCTATCAATGACACTTGTTAATATCACATAGAAATAGGGTTTTCATATAATACCCTGGGTTAATGCTGTGCTAATTTATTTTATTTCAAGAGAAATAGTAAAAGCCCTTATGTATTGTGGAAGAGCTTCCTTTTATGGCCATAAACTTGAAGAGAATGCTTAGACAACTTGCTACAATTGAGAGGTTTGGTGATTCATTCTTGAAAACCAATTTTCACAACTGAGGGCCATGTGCTCTAAAGTACACTACCTCACATGATCATGGTGTGCATCAGCATCAAAGTGGAACTCCACATATGATCACTATATATGTCAGCATCAACTTAAATGAATTCTTATGATTCACAAAAGAAAAATAACTAGTTTTACAAAATTATAAAAGATTAACAGAAAAATCACTTTGTTTTACCCTTTCTCTTTAGGGTAGACTATCATATTATAGTTATCAATTGTCAATCTAAAACTGCCTTTCTAACTACATAAGAAAATATAGTACCTGCAAAGTTTCTCTGCATACATAGGCTATTTGCAATTCTGATAGCGGTCCAGTAACTAGAAAGAAAAAGAGCCCACATTGTTATACATTTGAACCTAACAGATTAAAAACAGTCTACTTAAAAAATGACAAACTATTATAAAACTTCTTCTATATATACAGTTGGATAACTTCTCTTCTGTGAGCATATACTATTTCTGTCATCAAGAAACAAAAAAAAGGGTAACACTGAGAATTTTTTCAAATGTACTTTAAAAATAAAAGATTTAACTCCGTAACAATTTTGGTCCCTGAAAATATTAAGCACTTATGTGTAAAGCATAGTGGTATGCATCATAGGAAGGTCTATAGAAAGCAATCCTGAACAATTTTTCAAAAATAAAGAAATAGATATATAACTAATTACAGTTATATAGAGAAATAGAGAACCATAAAGAGATTGACTGTTCCCATATATTAAAAGGCACCATATACTTTTTTAAAGATCAAGATACTATTTCTTTAGTATAATTGTTTACCATATCTATCAAAACAGGGAGGCTTGATCCAGTACCTTATCTAAGAATTTAAAAGGTAACCATGTCACTTTTGGCAGCCAGATCTCTTTCTAATATGAAATATAAAATTCTTATTTCAAGTACTCAACCAGAGGCTTTGGAATTATGCCTCTCAACAGCATGAGAATAAATCTGGGGTGGTATCTACTGACAGTGAAACCAAGTCAGGTGGTCATGTGTATTCTTCACCTAAAGAAATATTCTACTCTGTATTTTAATCACTGGCTCTCTATGTCCATTCAGGAACACAAAATTTTGATTCTCGGTAACCTGGTAAATAGTAGTAAAAGAAGAAAAGTCACTTTCTTAACAACATCTAATTATAAGTGTAGATGTTCTTGATTGTTATGCTATCTAGTATACTAACTACTGGGATGGGTACTACTTAGTTGCAATTTAATTCAACAAATATCAGGTTTAATAAAAGAAAGCCAAATTTCATAAAAAATTAAAATTAATGTTTCAAAGCTATTCCTTAAACTTAAAAAAGCTATATAGCTTGATTTTATCCATACAGTCTTAAGAGTTCTCTCATTTTATAAAAATGTGAATGGATAAAAATTACAATTACTGAATAAAAACTTTTCACAGAAAAGAGAGCAATTCCATTTATTTATTTATTTACTTACTTATTTACTTACTTACTTACTTACTAACTAACTTACAGTCTTCCTCTCTTGCCCAGGCTGGAGTGCAGTGGCACAATCTTGGCTCACTGCAACCTCCACCTCCCAGATACAAGCAATTTTCCTGCCTCAGCCTCCCAAATAGCTGGGATTACAGGCGCCTGCCACCACGCCCAGCTAATTTTTGTATTTTTAGTAAAGATAGGGTTTCACCATGTTGGCAAAGCTGGTCTCAAACTCCTGACCTCAAGTGATCCACCTGCCTGGCCTCCCAGGTGCTTGGATTACAGGCATGAGAAGTTAGCAATTCTTTACAAAATCATAGAAAAAAAATTTAACCCAGTGGCACAGAGAATTTTAAATCCATATGCATAACAGATAGCCTAAATCATAATAATTTTTGTATTTGTAACATTTATGTGATGTCAAAAATTTTTGTTAATAAAGAGGTAGTGGATCAGTGTTTAGACATCAGTCAGAATTTTTGTTATGGACTATTTGTTGTGACAAAATTAGATAATTACTACATTTAAAAATTGATAATTAAGTACTATGTTGATACATTTTTATAATTTAGAATTTTGCTTCTGTGCTTTGCTTTCCCTCTCCTCTGGTAACGACTTATTAAACTGGTAGGCATCCTTTCATTTTGCTATACATTTACATTATATATACCTATAAAAATATAATTTTTAAAAGCCTAAATATGATCAAGTATGTTATATATATTCTTTCACGATTAACTTTTTCCATTTAAAAACAAGCCTTAGAGAGAAATACACAGGTCAATAATTATAAAGTAACTTCACCTTTTTAAGTGTCGTACAGTATTCCATATTGCAGGTTGAAGAGTAGTTTATTTAACCACTGTCTATTGATTGACTTTTTAAAACTGAGCTCTGTAAGTTATAAAATATCATTTGAAGTGAAATAGCACTTCTATTTTTATATCTATTGTAGCTGCATTTGTAAACTGCATGACTGAAATTTGATAAGGTTTCCAATATAAAGATTTATAATTTTTAAGCATACAAATGTTAAAAATGTTTCACATAATTCTTCATAATGAATTATATAATGAATAGTTGCAATGGGAATTTTACTATCCCATATCCATGTGAAACAAGGAGAAGAAAAATTATAAAGATCTATGTTTAGTCTCATAAATTCTAGAAATTCAAGAAAGTGTCAGCAGCAAAACAAAAGCTAAACAGTAGAGCCCAAACTAAAAGTTTCTAGCTGGAATGTAACATCATGTTCAACTCAGAAAACTGCCTAAATTAATAGAATAGTAAATAAAATACTTGAAACTAATATATACTAATACAAAAATATTACATTAACAAGTAAATTGCTTTGCTGGTTAGCAGGTTAAGTTATTAACATAGACATAAACTTCCTTTCTGTGAGTTATCCTTTGCATTTCAATTTTTATTTACAAGGAAATCTAGGAAGTTTCATTTGTAGATAAAACACTTTCTTAGAGATTACATCTAAAGAGTGAAATCTGGATTATACAAATACTTTTTCACTTCTCAGTTCAGGCTCAGGCAAGTTTAACTGACTAATCAATTAAAAAATAAATACAGATTTCTGTTATGCAGTGCTCCGGGAACAAAAGAATGCAAAAATAGTAAATCTGTTAATTTCCGTGGTTAACTGGAAATACCAAACAACGATCATTAAAATCAAAGTCTGTTTAAAATGTAAAGTCAAATTAACATACCATGGTAAATATCTTGAAGTGATCCGCCACCACAGTATTCCATACAAATCCATAGTTTTTCCCGACTAATATAAAAAAGAAAGAAAATTATATTAGCTAGTAATTCTCTATCACTGAAATACTCTAAGGCTCTCACTCTTTAGCAAACCAAGGTTCAGGATGGACTGCAAAGTGCAACAGGAAATTGCCATGCATTGTCACCTCAATATACAGAAAAGCATATTAATTTCAGCTTTGTTCCCATCTCAAGTGGTTTAGAATATGATCAGTTTTATAAGTTAAAATTCTTACTTGTAATCACTTATAATGTTTCATTTAAGTTGCCAGATAAGCTATAACTATAAAAATGGGAATGTCATTATTAATATATAATAGGGGAAGACCCTAGACAATTTAGAACTTTGAACAGTGTTTAAAAACATACATATATAATAGCACTTACATGGAAGGGAGACAGTATAGTAGCAAAGAGTACATAAAATACAGAGAGGGATTTTTTTTTCTCTTACCTAAGATAACTCCCAAAGTAGGCAACGATGTTACAATGTTTACATTCTTTAACCATAAATATTTCTTGTTGAATCAAAGAAAAATCATCTCCTGAAAAACAAAATAAGTTGTTTATCATGTTACTCAAAATTTCTACATATGAAAGAGGGAAGGAAAACTCTACAAAAGACATATGCTTATTATAGTATGGTTTAATAATGCAAGGATGGTTAAATATATTACAGTAGAGTGTGTTGTGACATGAAAATAGGTTTATAACATATGTGAAAAAGGATATTATATATATTATTTTAATGTACAGAAAAAGTATTTCAAAAGCAATTTTGCTTTCTTCCTTTTTGGTTTGTATTTTACAATTAGTCTATCATAGACCCATTTGAGTTCATCAGAAAAAGCTACATTAGGCTGGGAGCAGTGGTTCACGCCTATAATCCCAGCACTTTGGGAGGCTGAGGCAAGTGGTACTTGAGGTCAGAAGTTTGAGACCTGCCTGGCCACCAGGTGAAACTCCGTCTCTACTAAAAACACAAAAATTAGCCGGGTGTGGTGGTGGGCACCTGTAATCCCAGCTACTTGGGAGTCTGAGGCAGAAGAACTACTTGAAACCAGGAGGTAGACGTTGCAGTGAGCTGAGATCAAGCCACTGCACTCTAGCCTGGGTGACAGGGTGAGACTTCAACTCAAAAAAACAAAAAGAAAGAGGAAAAAAAAAAAAAGAAAACGCTATATTACAATAAAGTATTGGGAATTTTATGGTTAACATAGGAATATTCCTAGAATGGTATTGTTACCATCAAACTCCATTTTACATGAAAATGGTGTTTATTTCAGTAAAAGGAGTTTATGAGTTTATAAAATAATTACATGTGTATTATGTGAAGGCAGAATAATGTAGAAATTAAGAGCCTGAGCACTGGATTAGATACTCCTGGATTCAAATCCTATTTTCAATATTTGAGGCAACTTAACTCTTCTGAGCCATAGTTAACATCTGATAAGTGGGATCTGGATCCATTCTACCTATTTTGCTTCCTTATCTACCACTTTTCCAAACGTGCCCAATATTTTATTAATATCAAGTTGCTGGCCATTTTTTTTTTAACAGATTCTTATTCCCTCATGTTTCTGATTACACAATTCCCTCAGTTGCATAATCAGGAACATCGTGAGAAAGAGGTAATGTACACAGGGCATTTAGCACGTTTGACACAGAATAAATGTAAGAGTAACATTATGCTGAAAACTGAGAAAGATACACATGATAGTGTTCCTTGTTAGGATATCACTGTAAGATATTTTTCTTTCTTTTTTTTTTTTTTTTTTGAGATGGAATCTCGCCTCTGTAGCCCAGGCTAGAGCTTAGTGGCATGATCTCAGCTCATTGTGACCTCTGCCTCCCAGGTTCCTGCAATTCTCCTGCCTCAGCCTCTCGGGTAGATGTGACTACAGGTGCATGCCACCATGCCTGGCTAATTTTGCATTTTTAGTAGAGATGGGGTTTTACCCATGTTGGCCAGGCAGGTTTCAAACTCCTGACCTCAGGTGATCAGGCCCACTTTGGCCTCCCAAAGTGCTGGAATTACAGATGTGAGCCACCACACCCAGCCTAAGATATTTTTCATTAGATATAGTTTTACAGTAGTCTCTCGAAAAGCAGCTTCAAGTTTAAAATCAGTGGGCAACATAGTGAGGCCCTCTTCCCCCAACTAAAAAAAAGTTCAGTGGTGTCCAGACAGACTCTGGTTCTAACTCGAAGTCATCTTAGGAAAACATACAAAGCCAAGAAGAAAAACTCAGAAATTAGGTCTTAGATAAATAAATAAAGTCAGAGATATTTTCAACTTTTTCAGTTCAAAGCCAAAATACAGTTTTAAATATCCTTGCCATGCCATTAACAGCTTTTAAAGAACCTATCACTACTGATGTGGTTTAAACATATATTTAATTTATTAATATGTCACATTTATTTATAATCATTAGAAGGTTTTTTTTTTTTTTTTTTTTTGAGATGGAGTCTTGCTCTGTCATCCAGGCAGGACTGCAGTGGTGNTTTTTTTTGAGATGGAGTCTTGCTCTGTCATCCAGGCAGGACTGCAGTGGTGTGATCTCGGCTCACTGAAACCTCTGCCTCCTGGGTTCAAGCGATTCTCCTGTCTCAGCCTCCTGAGTAGCTGTAACTACAGGCACCCAACACCACGCCCATCTAATTTTTGTATTTCTAGTAGAGACGGGGTTTTGTCATGGTGGTCAGTCTGGTCTTGAACTCCTCAACTCAGGTGATCCACCCGCCTTGGCCTCCCAAAGTGCTGGGATTACAGGCGTGAGCAACCACACCCGGTCAGAACGTTTTTTTAAACAGTCACAACCACGCCCGGCCAGAACGTTTTTTTAAACAGTCACTTCATGTAAACATTAACTGATAGTTCAGTTACAGAATTTCATATTAACCATTTTAAAGGATTAGGGAAGCCAAATGAGGGCACAATCTTTTAACTGAATAAATGAGAGAAAACCTTTAAAGATAATCTAGCTTTTATTTGTAAAGTAGGAAAACATGTATTACACAAATGGTTACATACATCTTAAACATAAGTGTGCAAATGGCAACTTGTTACAATTGAAAATTCACTTCTTAATGGTTTGACAATAAAAGAGGATCAAAGGAGATAATCCAAAATAGAAGATGATCTCCTGTTCCTCATTATAAATTTAGGCAGAAGCAGCGAGTAAGCCCTGAAGGTGACAGTAGAAAGTCTGCTTACTTAGGTGCAGAGGAAAGACTCTGCTTTCTGTGTTCACTCACTGGCACCAGAATACCAATTCTTCTTTTACATCACTCCTCCATTTGAGCGTTTTCCATTATAGTGTGAAAACTTCTTTATGCATGCTAATTTCCCTCAAACTGGCTAAATTCTAGCCCATCTTTTATGTTTGAAAAAATATGAATTATAAAGGAAAGAAGAGTGAAACAGCTCATATATATTGTTAATATATATGTATCTGTCCGTTCTCACACCACTATACACAACTGCCCAAGACTGGGTAATTTATAAAGAAAAGAGTTTTAATTGACTTACACTTCTGCATGGCTGAGGAGGCCTAAGGAAACTTACAATCATGGCAGAAGGGGAAGCAGGCAAGTCTTATATGATGGCAGGCAACAGAGTATGTGTGTAGGAGGAACTGTCAGACACTTATAAAACCATCAGATTTCATGAGAACTCACTCACTATCACGAGAACAGCATGGGGGAAACTGCTCCCATGGTCCAATTACCTCCCCCCAGGTCTCTCCTCCAGCACCTGAGGATTACAATTGAAGATGAGATTTGGGTGGGGACACAAAGCCTAACCATATCAGTATGTTATTCTTTGGCTTCTACCTACTCACTTTTAAATGTGCATAGAAGCCTTATATCTGAGCTGTGCTGAAAAATTCTTCAGTTAAGTCTGGGACTTAGAACAGATTTTCTCACAGGAGTAGCTTCACATATGGTGCCTAACTTCTCAGTCGTGTGTAAATTCTTAAACTGACCTGTAAAAGTCAATAATATGGCTGAATTAATATTATTAGTAACAAACTACTACCTCTTGGGGGAAAATAAGTTCTGAGTTCCACCTCACAACTGTGTTCCCAGCAGCAGTTACATGAGGTTTTTACCAGGGAAGGTGAGGTCTTGGTGAGAGTAAGCAACAACGTTTTAAAGCTGTAGGTGGAAGCAAGAATTCACAAGCACAGGTTATCAAAAACTCAGATGTTTTAACTCTGGCTCTGGGTATATTCTTCATATATCTGCTTCACTATTATATTATTTGAAACTTTAGTGAAAAGGGAGTAAAATCTTCTGTAAACTGAAATTGTACCATGGAAGAAACTTACACAAAGGTAATACTTTTGTAGTTTATCCTGAGGAAGAAAAGCTAAATACAGTTATCACAGATGGAGCTATTTTTTGATGGCCTACATCAGCCTCATAAAAATAATCTGAAATTTGGATAGCTGATTTTATTCTTTTAATTGGGTGATATGCCAAATTAATATTACTTTCCACTGAGATGTGGTCTAAAATCCACTAGGTTCAGAGAACTTAGGCTTGTATGTTCCAGTCCTGCTGCTTACCAGCCTGGGCAACACAGAGAGGCCTCTTCTTTACACACAATAATAAGCTAGGCATAGTGGCATGCACTTGCAGTCTCAGCTACTCAGGAGACTGAGGTGGGAGGACTACTTGAGTCCAAGAGTTTGAGGTTGCAGTGAGGTATAATCACACCATTGCACTTCAGACTGGGCAACAGAGAGCCTGTCTCAAAAATAAAAAGGTATTTGCTTAAAGAAGAGAAATTTTATTCTTCACACCCTGGCAAGGTAAGCATGAGACTAGCTGAGATCCACAGAGCCCCTTATCTTATCTTCAGTTTTGACTATGTACCTATTATTTCCATCTGAATATCTTGCTAGCACCTTACATTTAATATGCCCTAAAGTACCAATATCTTCTCTTAAAAACCAATTTTTCTTCCGGACTTTACTGTTTGTGTTAATGACACTTTATTCTAAAGGACTAATCACTGCCAGTCTGCTCATAGTCCTCCTAACAAAATTTACCTCCACCCATGGCACGGTTTGTGCCATGTGACCTTCTACTAGCTGAAGGTACTAGGGTTAACAACCAACTTGAAAAGAACTAATCCACAGCCTGGCATGAGCTAAGGTGGGAGGGGTTTCTTCATGTTGGTCAGGTTGGTCTCGAACTACCGACCTCAGGTGATCCGCCTACCTTGGCCTCCCAAAGTGCTGAGATTACAGGCATGAGCCACCACACCTGGCCATCTACTCTTTTTTTTACTATGTTTTTACAGTGTTTTGAGTGTGCCATTAATATTATGTCTAACTTTTGATCTTTTGAAAATGTGAACCATGGAGACTTGGTCAGCTGTCAGTTACCAACAGAATCACACTAACAGTGAAATATTAAAACTCCATAAATGACTATAGTTAAGGTTCGTAGAGATGTCTTACTGAAAACCTGGCTGCTGAGTATGTCCTTATACAGCAAAGAGAGAAATCCACCTGAGATTGAAATACAGGTTTTTTTCCTCCTCTCTCTAAGGGTACTTGCAGGTTTTACCAAACCACAGACGTAAATGGGAATTACTGAGGAGAGATGCTTATTTCCTTGGGCTCCTCAAGAATGCACGGGGGTCTGCGTGTGCATGTGCATGTGCGTGTGTGAGGGTGTGTGTGTGTATGTGTGTGTGTGTGTGTGTGTGTATGTAAGGGAACTCAGCCTGATACGCCTAGGAAAAAAAATGACGCCCTTCAGCAGCCAGAAAGGGAAAATATGTGAAGCCAAATGGTAGCTCTGCATCTAAGACACTTGACATTGGAACTAGTCCTAATTAAAATGATAATTAAATTATTAAAAGCTCCTAAAACTAACTTGAGCCTTGGAAGATAGCTATGGCGGGTGGATCACGAGGTTAGGAGTTCGTTATCAGCCTGGCCAATACAGTGAAACCCATCTCTACTAAAAATACAAAAATTAGCTGGGTTGGGCATGGTAGTGGGTGCCTATAATCCCACCTACTCAGGAGGCTGAGGCAGGAGAATTGCTTGAACCTGGGAGGCACAGGCTGCAGTGAGCTGAGATCACGCCACTGCACTTTAACTGAGAAATGCAGATATTATTTATAACATGCAGATATTAGTTTAACATTGGGGATTTGTGCTTTAAATTTTTTTGAAAAACCACTGTATTACTGTTTAAGTTAAGCACATTCAGTGACCACAAGAGCAATGATCATAGCCTCCAACATGGTGTTTCACGGCTGACATTAAGAGACATATTTGCTAATTAAGTGTAGCAAGTACCAGATCCTGAAAGCCAAGTTTTCTGATAGACAAATTCTACTGTCCCTTGTTCCTAAGCCACTTCCTGTCTAGCAGTACATTGCAACCCTAAACTACAATTTTTAACTGGAGTGGGCAGCTAACCCCCTAAACAAGCTACTGTATAAAAATACAGCCTTAGTATCTGGGGTCACTTTGGGGGGCTGGTCTTTGCTCCCAGTTTCGTAGCTTTGAATACAATTATCCAATGCCAGTGTTAGCCACCACTTGTTTCTGCTACCATCAGGGCATCAAAATAGGATCAAGTTAGACATAATATTAATGCCACACTCAAAACACTGTAAAAACGTAGTAAAAAAAAGAGTAGATGGCCAGGTGTGGTGGCTCATGCCTGTAATCTCAGCACTTTGGGAGGCCAAGGTAGGTGGATCACCTGAGGTCAGTAGTTTGAGACCAGCCTGACCAACATGGAGAAACCCTACCCCTACTAAAAATACAAAATTAGCCGGGTGTGGTGGCACATGCCTCTAATCCCAGCTACTCAGAAGGCTGAGGCAGGAGACTCTC
>NW_016107673.1:1280236-1282445 GCF_001604975.1 Cebus imitator
AAAAAAAAAAAAAAAAAAAAAAAAAAAAAAAAAGAACAGACATCTTGGCATCTTGGAAAGCAAAAGACTAGAACTTTAGGGCTTCCTAATACTATGTGCAGGTTGACATAAAGCAGTTAAGCATTCATGCTCTGGGGATGAACTGGAGTAAGTTGGTTGTACCCCTCATGTACAAGGGTCCTCTGTGTTACATTTGGATTCAATACCCTGTTAAAACTTTCTTGCAATCAAATAAGTCCTAACACACAGTACCTGGGAAGTGATTAAAAGCAACAGACCCTCAGATTTTTTTTTTTTTTTAAAAAGGTACTAGGCATTCAAAACCTGGCTGTGGCAAGACAAAAGGCAGTAAGATTCATCACACTCCTCCCTCCAAAAATATGAGAGTAGATCACAGATTTAATACTGAGGTAATTAATTCAACCAATATCTATAATTATGTGGAAAGCTATGTCTCCAGGGAACAAAGTCTATAATCTCTTTTTTCTGTTGTTTTTTGAGATGGAATCTTGCTCTGTAACCCAGGCTAAAGTGCAGTGGCGTGATCTTAGCTCACTGCAACTTCTGCATCCTGGGTTCAAGTGATTCTCCTGCCTCAGCTTTCGAAGTAGCTAGGATTACTTTTTGTATTTTTAATAGAGACAGGGTTTTACCATGTTGGCCAGGCTGGTCTCAAACTCCCAACCTCAGGTAATCTGCCCGCTTTGGTCTCCCAAAGTGCTGGTATCACAAGGATGAGCCAAATCACCCAGCTTATTATCTCTTTAACTACTAAAATTGTGTTCTAAGCTGTAAGCTTGACTAATATTGAAAACTATCCTCTAACATTATACACCAAACTTTTTTTTTTTTTTTGAGACGAAGTTTCACTCTGTTGCCCAGGCTAGAGTATAGAGGCACAATCTTGGCTCACTGCAGCCTTGACATCCTGGGCTCATGCAATTCTCCCACCTCAGCCTCCTAAGTAACTGAGATTACAGGTAAGTGCCAGGACACTTAGCTAATTTTTTGTATTCTTTATAGGGACTGGGTTTTGCCATGTTGCCCAGGCTTGTCTCAAACTCCTGAGCACAAGCAATTTGCCTGACTCAGCCTTCCAAGCTGCTAGGATTACAGGTATGATCCACTGTACCTGGCCTGGGCTTTCAAAAAGTTACCACATTCTAATAATTCTACAAAAAGTATATTACTGATAATTTTACATTTGTTATTTCATCAAATATCAACTAGTTTATGCTTTTTATGTCTACTATATTTCTACTTCATTGTTCATAGGTTAAAATTGTTAACATGATGCTTCTGAATTGTATTTCCTATTTTAATCCTCTAATTTTAATTAATCTCACAGAATTATTAACAAATCCGTGACACTGGATTTGGCAGTGATTTCTTGGATATAACCCCAAAAGTATAGGTAACAAAAGCAAAAACAGAGAGATGAGACTGCAAGCAAATTTCAAAATTTTGGCTGGGTGCAGAGGCTCCTGAACAATCCCAATACTTTGGGAGGCCAAAGTGGGAGGGTTGTTTGATTCCAGGAGTTCAAGACCAGTTCAAGACCAGGGCAACATAGCAACATTCTGCCTCTACAAAAAATACAAAAGTCAGCTGGTGTGGTGGCATGTGCCGGTAGCCCCATCTACTCGGGAGGCAGAGCTGGGAGGATTACTTGGGCCCAGGAGTTCAAGGCTGCAGTGAGCTATGATTACCACTGCATTCCAGTGTGGGCAACACAGCAAGACCCTATCACAAAATAAACAAAAAATTTTTTTTGTTCAAAAAAGAACACAATCAACAAAGTGAAAAAGCAACTTATAGGAGAAAATACGTACAAATCCTATATCTGGTAAGAAATATCTGGTAAAGAAGTTAATATCCAGAATATATAAAGAAAACTATCAGAAATATGCCTATCCTATATATGTATCAATAATGGAAACTACCATTTCTTAAACTAAAAGTAATTGTTTTATTCCATATTATTGTATCCACATTAATATACCTATCTTAGAAAAGTAAGCCAATGTAGAAAAAGATAAAGAACGTAAGCCAGGTACAGTGGCTCATGCCTGTAATCCCCACTATTCAGGAGGTTGAGGTGGGAAGACTGCTTGAACCCAGGAGTTTGAGGCTGCACCGAGCTATGACTGCAACACTGCATTCCAGCTTGAGACTCTGTCTCGAAAAAGAAAAGAAGGAATTCCTTTGG
>NW_016107673.1:1282466-1296484 GCF_001604975.1 Cebus imitator
AAAAAAAAAAAAAAAAAAAAAAAGAAAGGAAAAAAATCAAGAATGAAATAAAAATCAACCACAAATGTACCAGAGACACCCATTGTTCACTTTTTGTTTGTTTAAGGGAAAGAGTCTTCTTGTCACCCAGGCTGGAATGCAGTGGCACAATCATTGCTTACTGCAGCTTCAAACTCCTGGGCTCAAACAATCCTTCTGCCTCAGCCTCCCAAGTAGCTAGGACTACAGGTTTATGCTGCCACGCCCAGATGATATTTAAAAAATTTTTTTAGTAGAGATGGGATCTCCATTATGTTGCTCAGGCTGACACCATTAGCATTTTGATTTTTTTTCCAGTCCTGTAAGTACTGTAATTATGAAGTTCTGCATATCATATACACAATTTGAACCATACTCTAGTGTTTCACAGGCTATTTTCACTGATCAATATTTTGTACCCATTGCTCAGGTCATTAAAAATCACATAAAAGTTACCCAAAATGGAAAGAAATAAGTAAAAAATCTCTGTTCAGAGATGACATGATCTTATATACATAAACTCCTAAAGTCCATTAAAAAAATCTATTGGAACTAACAAACAAATTCAGCAAATTGTAAGATACAAAATCAAAACAGAAAAATCAGTTGTGTTTCTGTACAGTAACAATGAACAATCATAAAAGGAAATTAAGAAAACAATTTATTTACAATAGCATCAAAAAGAACAATTAGCCAGGCGCAGTGGCTCACATCGGTATTTCCAGCACTTTGGGAGGCCAAGGTGGGTGGATGACCTGAGGTCAGGAGTTCAAGACCAGCCTGGCCAACATGGTGAAACCCTGTCTCTACTAAAAATACAAAAATTAGCTGGGCATGGTGGCACACACCTGTAATCCCAGCTGCTCAGGAGACTGAAACATGAGACTCACTTGAACCTGGGAGGCAGAGGTTGCAGTGAGCCAAGATCACCCCACTGCACTCCAGCCTAGGCGACAGAGTGAGACTCCATCTCAAAAAAAAGAACAATTAGGAATAAACTGAACTAAATAAGTGAAAGACTTGTGTGCTAAAAACTATAAAACATTGTTGAAAGACATTAAAGATGACACAAATATGTGGAAATATTTTATTATTTTTTAAATTTTTAAAAATTTTTGAGACGGAGTCTTGCTCTGTCGCCCAGGCTGGAGTGCAGTGGCACAATCTCGGCTCACTGCAACCTCTGCCTCCTGGGTTCAAGCGATTCTTCTGCCTTAGCCACCCAAGTAGCTGGGACTACAGGTGTGCACCACCATCTTGTATTTAGAGTAGAGACAGGGTTTCACCATATTGGCCAGGCTGGTCTCGAATTCCTGACATGGTGATCCGCCCACCTCGGCTTCCCAAAGTGGTGGGATTACAGGCGTGAGCCACCATGCCCAGCCCAAGTTAATATTATGAAGATGTCAATACTACCCAAAGTGATATAAAGAGCTACACAATCCCTATGAAAAATTTCGGTAACCTTTTATTTGCAGAAATAGGAATGATTCATTCTAAAATTTGTATAAAATTTAGAGACTCTCCATAGCCAAAAGAATTTTGAAAAAGAGGAACAAAGTTGGAAGACTCACGCTTCCTGATTTCAAAACTTAGTAAAAGCTACCATAATAAAAACAGTAGGGTACTGGTATAAAGACAGACATATTAAAGACCAATGGAATAGAAGAGAGAGCCCAGAAATAAACCCTCATGTATATGGCCAAATGATCTTCAAACAAGGGTATCAGGACTACTTGATGGGGAGAGGGCAGTCTCTTCAACAAATGGTATTAGGGAAGCTGGATATCCACATGCAAAAGAATGAAGTTGGACCCCTGCCTTAATCCATACACAAAACTTAACCTGAAATGATTTAAAGATCTAAATGTAAGACCCCAAACTATCAAACTCCTAGAAGAAATCACAGATGAAAAGCTTCATGGCACTGGATTTGGCAGTGATTTCTTGTATATGACACCAAAAGCACAGGTACCAAAAAAGGTAAGACCACATGAAATTTTAAAATTTTTGTTCACTAAGGGACATAGTTGAAAGGGCAATCTATGGAATAGGAGAAAATATTTATAAATTCTGTATCCAAGAAGGGTTTAATATTCAGAATACATAAACAACTCCTACGACTCAACAGCAAAAAAATCAAATAACATGATTTTAAAAGTGGGAAAGGACTTCAATAGACATTTATCCAAAGATGACCTGCAAACAGCCAATAAGCATATGAAAACATGCTCAACATCATAATTCAGAGAAACACAAATAAAATCACAATATCACTTTACACCCATTAGGATGGCTATGATTAAAAAAAACAACAACAGAAAAAAAATGTTAGAGGTGATGTAGAGAAGCTAGAACCCTTATGCACTGTTATTGACATTGCAAACTTGTGAGGCTGCTACAGAAAACAGTATGGCAGTTTCTCAAAAAAATAAGTGTGGAACTATCAGATGACCAATAATCATACTTCTAGGCTGATATCCAAAATAACTGAAAATAGGATCTCAAAGAGAGATTTGTAAATCCATGTCCATAGCAGTACTATTTACAATAGCCAAGAGGTGGAGGCAACCTAGTTATATACAATGTCTATTGACAGATGAATGAAAAAAACTGTAGTATATGAAAAGTACTCAAACTTAAAATCCTGTCTCATGCTCCAACATAGATGAAACTTGAGAACATTATGCTAAGTGAAATAGGCTAGTCAGAAAAGGACAAATACTGTATGACTTCACTTATATGAAGTATCTAAAGGAGCCAAATTCATAGATACCAACTGTTGAATGGTGGTTACTAGTGGCTGTGGGGAGGCAACAAAGAGGAGTTTTATCAAATGAATATAGTTTCAGTTTTGCAATATGAAAAATTCTAGAGATCTGTTTCACAACAATGTAAATATACTTAAAACTACTAAACAATGCACTTAAAAATGATTATAAGACAGCTGGGAACAGTGTCTCATGCCTGTAATCCTAGCACTTTTGGAGGCCGAGGAGGGTGTTCAGGAGTTCAAGAACAGCCTGGCCAACATGGTAAAAGCCGTCTTTACTAAAAATACAAAAAATTAGCTGGGCCTGGTGGCGTAATCCCAGCTACTTGGGAGGCTAGGGCAGGAGAATGGCTTGAACCCAGGAGGCAGAAGTTGCAGTGAAGTCAAAATCGCACCACTGCACTCCAGCCGGGGTGCCAAGAGCAAGACTCCATATCAAAAAACAAAAAAACAAAAACAAAAACCAAAAAATGGTAAGACAGTAAAGTTTACGTTTTTTACTGAAATTTAAAAAATATGAAAATGATATGAGTATAACCTAATTTAATGATTTTACTACAGTTAGATGTTTGGATGTTCAAGTTTCTAGATACATATAATACATATTTTTTTCTTTCTTTCTTTTTTTGAGAGGATTTCATTGTGTTGCCCACAGTGGAATGCAGTGATGTGAACATGGTTCATTGAAGCCTCAACCTCCTGGGCTCAAAAGATCCTCTAGCCTCAGTGTCCTGAGCAGCTGGAACTACAGAAGCAGGCTGCCATGCTCTGCTAATTTTTAAAAATTTTTGTAGAGATGAGGTCTTACCATATTCCCCAGGCTGGTCTTGAATTCCTGGGCTCAAAAGATCCTCCCACCTCAGCCTCCCAAAGTGCTGAGACTACAGGTGTGAACCACTGCTCCCAGACCAAAAAAGTAAAAAATAAAAACTTCTAAAACAACATAAATATGCAGTAACCTAAAAATGTGTTTATCACTTATAGCAAAATTACAATGCAAAAATTAGATCTCTTAAGATTTGCAATGACAAAAGTTTTCTGCACTAGTAAGTACCAGATACATTTCTGAAGTTTATGAAATAATTTAATGTTAAAGATAGGTATCAAAAGGAAAACTAATTTTACTGGTAGCTCATTGTACAGTGAATACATCAGCAGTACTATTTTCAGAATCAGTTAACTCAATGCTAAATATTCTGTCAGCTAATTTATAAACAACCATGAAAAATACAGTGACACAATGGTGGCAATCTTGTGAATATGGCTGTTTTGGTTCATAAGTAAATATGATTTTTTCCAATGAGCATAATGAATGTAGAATGTTAAACACAAAACATTAGTAAACAACACTAACCTTTATTCATTTTCTGTATCTATTATTTAAAACTAATAAAATGACATTTGGGGCATGTATTTGTGCCTTCAAATTAACATTTTCCATTAATTCAGATTTGAACTGTCCAAACAGTGAAGACAGGGTACAAATATTTTACTTTACAGAATATTTTTAAAAATAAAGGTTGTTAGAGTTTGAATAGAAATTCTGAAAATGGCCGGGCACGGTGGCTCACACCTGTAATCCCAGCACTTTGGAAGGCTGAGGCAGGTGGATCACGAGGTCAGGAGTTCGAGACCAGCTGGGCCAATACGGTGAAACGCTGTCTCTACTAATAATATAAGAATTAGCCAGGCGTGGTGGTGCACACCTATAGTGCCAGCTACTTGAGAGGCTGAAGCAGGAGAACTGCTTGAACCTGGGAGGTGGAGGTTGCAGTGAGCTGAGATCACGCCACTATACTCCATCCTGGGTGACAGAGTGAGACTCCGTCTCCAAAAAAAAAAAAAAAAAAATTCTGTAAAGAACATACCACCACCTAACCAGAATAGCTGACACTTGTCCTATTTGGCCAAACAGCCTAACTTGGGATTTCTTTCAAGAATTTTCACAAGGCAAATCTATGGGTGGTTTAAACCTCCGTATACTTCTTGACTTTTTAAGATATATTCAACTTTCTCTGCTTATACTTTCAGGAAACAGGATAAAGTATTCCCTGCAAGTCCAAGGAAAGCTTTAAACATCTATTCAAAGATAGTTAAAGATTCCTACTTATTTCAAAAACTGTCTAAAGAAATACTTTTATTAAAAATTACTATAAGTATTTCCAATTTAACATTTTAAAAGATAAGCAAAGGCACAAAGCAAAAGGGTATTACATTAATCATCCTGGTTGGTGATGTATTAAATTCTACCCCTGTAAGCAAAGCTCCCAATATGTAACAAACTGTAATTTTCATAAGCTTAAAATACTATTTTGTAGTTTCACCATAAAAGAGGGATAATGGGAGAAGGAGAGAGGGGAAGAAAAGAAGGATTCTGATGGTAAGTTTTCCCACAAACTTTGTTCCTGCTCTGGCTGTTGGCCACCACTAGCTACAGACTTGAGTAAACTAAGCATCTGTAAAATGAGTTAGATGGTAGGCTGAAATTCAGACAAAAGACAGAAAAACATGGTGGCATGAATCATCATAATATCTGCCTGCTCTTCTAGGGAACTCTGGATGCCTAACCAAAGAGATGAAAAATGCAACTAAAACTCCACTAGCATTATTTTCAATGCTAATCACTGGTAAGTCAAACTCTATTTAATAAGTATCTACTATAAAAATGAGGTAGAAATGGTAAATCATTCCTGAAAGTAATCATTTTGCCTGTATATCCAAAGAGTAACAAGAACATGCAGACATAAGAAGGATGCTGACTTCATTTTCTTTTACAAATACTTTTGTGGCTAATTTAAAAAAGCGATTCTCGGTGCTAACCTATTTTTAACTCTAAGGCTTACTGTAGCATTTTTTTCGAATATTAGGAAGAACTTCAAAAGCAATCTGTTTCAGCAAAATTTTGAATATAGCATCATAAAATTAAATTGCCAGAGGCAAGTCAGTAAATACAATTTAGGACTCTAAAATTACTATAAACTTTAATATCCTATTTTACACAGTGGGGAAAAGCACTATTAAGTTTACAGCTGGAATTTCATTTATTTAAAAAAATTTTGTTTATGTTTTACCAGACATAAGTTTTTTTCTAAGTCATATTGGCAAATAATTATCTTTTCATGTCTAAATACAATTTTAAACCAGTTCATCTGTTAAATCAATACAAGAAAGCATTTTTGTATTACGCTGGTTTTAGTGCAAGTTTTTGAAAGCTGGTGAATATAGTTAAGAATTCATTTTTGAAATACAGCAGTCTCCAAAATTATTTGAAGTATCTGAACTGAAAGCTGGGAAAATTCATTAGCATATCATTATATATTTTTTTTAGCCGAAACATTCCCTTAAGTCTGCTCCAAAAATGTAAAAAATACCATCTACTTTGGCTTTCCTGATAATGCTAAAAACCCATTGATTTCCCACCAAAATTCCCCAGCCAAAAAAAAAAAAAAAAAAGATAAATATAGGATGCTGAAGACACGAAGAATTCATTTTGAAAGAAAATTTAAGACAACAGTGTTTCAAACTCTCAGAAATGTGAAAGGGAAAAAAGAGTATAGGTAATTGGGCAACAAAATGAAACAGAAAGAAACTGGTGGAGTTAAGGGGGTAAGCTCCATAAAAATAATACTTGTATAGAACTAATAAAAGCACTGGAACCATCAAGTAATAGAAGCAGTACTGGGGGCTGGGCATGGTGGTTCTCGACTATAATCCCAGCACTTCGGGAGGCTGAGATGGGTAGATCACTTGAGGCCAGGAGTCCGACAGAGTAGCCTGGACAACATGGAGAAACCCTGTCTCTGCTAAAAATACAAAAATTAGCTGGGTGTGGTGGCATGCATTTGTAATTTCAGCTACTCGGGAGGCTGATGCACGATAATGGCTTGAACCTGGCTGGTGGAGGTTGCAATAAGCCCAGATCATGCCACTGCATTCCAGCCTGGCAACAGAGAGAGAGAGAGAGACCCTATTTAAAACAAAACAAAACAAAAGCAGTACTGGAGACAAATTAGTCATTGATATGATGGCAGACTTTAAAAATTCTTTACTTTCCAAAGTAATGAAGTAAAAAATTCAAGAATCTTCAAAAACAGTTTCTTGAAATAGAGAAAAAATCAAAGCTGCAGATGAAAAAAGCAGCTCATTATGTCTCAGAGAGAAAAACCTATAGAAAATTACTGAGACCAAATTATATTCTGTTGAGATTACTAATTTTGAAGACAAAGAAATGCCAGCTTTTGTTACAAACAATCAGGAGTGACGGCAAGTTACCTACTAGGGCAAAAATATCAGGTAAACCTTACAGTTCTTTCCAACAATATTCAAGGGAAAAAAATGTCTACAGATTTTTTTGAAGGTAGAGGGAGAAGAACGTGTGATGTAATCATTTTATACCTAGTCAAATCGTCATTCTCATTCAAAGGCAACAGAAAGACATCTTTAATATTCTTTTGTAGGAAGAATACTGCAGTTTCCATTACGTGCTTACGCTGTCCCAAGTGGTGAAATATAGGAGTGAGAATAATCACTATTCTCATGAATCTTACATTCTAGGAGACAAACAAAATACATACATGTATACATATAAACAAACAAGAAAAGTATCAGGCACTCACGTTTCCTATGAAGTGAACTAAAATAACAAGGGGATTGGCCTCTCTGAGGATATGATATTTATTTAAGCTGAGGTCTGAATGACCAGGAGCCTTCAGAGCAAAGATCATGAAAAACAGCTACCTCAGGCAAAAGAGAAGAACCGCTTTAAACTTGGACTGTTTAAATAAAAAGAAAACAGAGGCATACTAGAGTAGAGAGAAACATATGCAATGAGCTCAGAAAAGTGGGCAGAGCAGATCACGCAGGGTTTTATAAATGAGGCTAAAAATCTGAGTATGTTTCTAAGTGGATATGGAAGCTTCGGGGAAGTGTTAAGCAGGAGAGTGTGATGATATAATTCATGTTTTAAAAAGTTCACTCAAGAGGCTTTCTGGAAACTAGATGGTGGGAAATGAGAGATGTGGGAGAGGCAACAAGACCTAAAAGGGTGGAGATGGGCAATAAAGATAAGCAGACAAATTCAGATGTGTTTTGCAGGTGGAGTTGAGGCAACTTGCTGACAGACTGATTCTTGAACACAAATAAGAGAGAAACCAAGGTTAATGCCCAGATTTTTGGCTTGGTTAATTGCTTAGCAAAATGGGGAAGATGGAGGGAAAAGCAGGTTTGAGAAGAACAATCTACTTGTGGATTTAAAATATAATATTCCTAATACTGGAAAATCTTTTTGATAATACGGTTTAGTCTATTGGCAGTTGATACTAAGTAGGTGAGAATGGAAAGAAAACAGCACAAAAAGACCAATGGTGGGTAGTAAATCTATTAAATATAAAACTAAGTCTAAATAATTGGTCGTGACATTTATAAATTATAAATATAATATTTCTTAAAAGAAGGTATACATACTAATACAGGTTTGTATTAGTAAAAGAAAAAGCAGCATTGGCAATATCAATGTCGGATAAAGTTATATTCACGGTAAAAAGGGTATAGAAGAGCACTAGGGAGTGAACGATTAAAGATGAAGGACACAAGTCACAACAGTAAGGGAAAGACTGAAGCCATTGACCAATATGAGTGACTAATGCATTATATATTTATTCCATCATTCTATCTCTCCCACTAGAATTCAAGTTCCATGAGAACAAGGTCTTTGCCTTTTTGTTCTCTTCTACATTCCTACCCTCTAGAACAGAGCTTGGCATAATTAGGCATTCAATAAACATTAATTAACAAAGAAATGAAAACATAATACAAAAATAAATTTTATGGGTCAAATGACAGACTTATAATACATTAAGCAGATGTGACACAAATGGAAGGAGAAATGAACAAAATCACTACAGTGGAAGATGATCAACACTTCTGTCAGAACCCATTTATGCCTACTGTTCCATTGTTGGAACTCTAAGATTGTGGGAGTTATTTATATCCTACTACTGCTCAAGGTCATCGCCAAGGTCTGATTTTTCACATGTCTGCAATTGAAAAAACTGCAACCTCCAGCATAAATGGGTTAATGCTCAATGCGTAAATACTAGAAGCACCAACCTACAATGTGAAAGTCCTGGCCAAAAATAACATTCTATACGATATGACTGTACAGTTACAAAAACAATTAAAAACATTTGAAAACTACCAGAAAAATGTGAATTCTATAAGACTGCCAGAGACAAAATATATCCAATAAAATCAGTGTCTGAAGTAAACATCTACAATAACCAATTAGAAAGCATAAGGAAAAAAGAAACACATTCACAATAGTGAAAAATACCATAAATATGAAGATGTATATGGCAAAAACTTTCCTAAGCATCTGAATAAGAAAAAACCTTTATCACTGTAAAAATGCCAAATCTCCTACATTAATCTAAGTGCCTTTTTTCTCCTTGATAAAAATGATTTAAAAGTTCTCCTGAAGAAAACATTTTACAAACAGAAAGTATCTGAAAAATAAAAGGAATTTTACATAGTAATATGCAATGAAAAGTTACAGTAATCAAAATCAGGATAGTATTAAAGTAGGAATAGAAAAAAGAAAACCACTGAAAGAGAATGCAAAATCTATGCTTACATGGAAATTGACAACCAAGACGTTTCAAATCTGTGGATAAGAGACTAAATACATAGTAACGGCTTTAGGAAACTAGCCATTTGAAAAAGAATATACATAGAGTTCTCTCATCCCTTAGAACAAACTCGTTCCTGATTGAGCAAATATTTAAATTTTAGAAGAAAAAAGGAAAAACTAGAAGAAATTACGTTAAAATTTTTATAATTAGGAGAAAAGGCCTAAGTAAGGGAAATGAGGAATACAGAAAGGAGGACTAACAAATTTGTCTAAGAGAAAAAAGAAGACTTCCACATGGAAAAGAAAAGTATAGGCAGAGTACAAAGAAAGAAAACAAATTGGGGGAAATGTAAAATACATAATGAAGAGTCACTACCCTCAAAGTGCAAACAGGATCTAAAAATCGAGAATAAAATACAAATAACCTGATAGGACTGTGGCAAAACATAAGAATAGACAACCAACAAAATTTTAAAATGGCCAAATACTAAGATCACATCATCAATGTTTACTGAACTTTCATGTTATTCTTTCTTGGGGAACAAGTTGAAATATTATTCAATCTTAATACATGGGTCACGACTAACATAAAATAGTCAGTAACTTTCACAAAACAAGGCAGTAAGAAATTCCAGCCTTTCAAAGGGTCTTAATTTATGATCCTAGCATTTAAACCTTACATTTTAAGTAATCATACACATATTTTTCTTTTTTTTACTAAATTGTCTTCTTATGTTAGTTCTAATATAAGGCTTACTGAGAATTAAGAATTGCAGAATTTAAAAAATATACCCATTAATTCATTATAATGAACTGTAATATTAGGTTGGCAAAAACTGCAATTACTTTTGCATCAACCTAGAAAAAAATAAGCCATACCCTCAAATCAAGTAAGTGAAACTGTGCTACAACAAGCCCACTGCACTCGCTGAAGGCAGAAAGGGGATAAACATTTTTGTTTTCTCTGAGAGCACAGGCCAGTTCCTGGACATAACTTGAATCATCCTTGAATATAATTTGAATATTTGCTCTAATGACTTTTCCAAGAGAGGCAAATGCTTGTATAGTTGTGTTATATTCCCTATTTGTGTTAGTGACATTTTGGAGATCATTTTATACTTAGGTGGAACTTAATGAGAGGATCTTGAAAGAGTATTATTATAACAATTTCGATTTGTCCAGAAAAAAAAAGACACTGGGACATATCTGAAAGCTTATTTTTAAAGTGTTCCAGCATATGCTACCTCAGTATATTATCTCTCTAATGAATCACATATATAATGATTTAAATACTGTGTCTGAAATGCAAAGTCATTTTAACTGCTCAAACTAAGAAACTCGCGTAATTATGGTCATATACTTACCCTACATGCCTAAGTTTATGAACCAGCAAATGAACATACCACCAAATATTCACTTACCTGGTCAAAAACTACTACTACACTGATTAGAAACTTTTAGGATATGAAAATCATAAAACCGTTTCAAGGTTATAGTTCTATTTTCAAAGTAAATTATTCACTGTGTTTTAAAACAAGCAGTCTTCTGACACACAGAAGTGTTAATAAAATAAGCATTAAGCTAAGACCAGAATTAACAAACCTAAACCAATCAAAGGGAACAGCTGACAAGCAAATGTCATTATCCCAAATATCCACCACAAAAAAATCACTGAATACTTTCCTAATCAAATTCTCATAAAAGCTAAATCTGAAATTCAAATATTTCACTATGATCTTAAAAGAAAATTACTTTAATATTGTCAACTGTCTTCCAATTTTGAATGTGTACATGTCAAACTTTATTTGGCAACAAAACTGTCACATCAAACTCACCTTTAACTAACCACCTCCAGTGGAGTTTAATTGAAGATATTCTATTGACCTGATACAACATATAAAGACTTCTTTTGGGAAGAAGGGAAACAAGGAAAGAAATATGGAAAATACTTTTAAGACCTATATTTATGAAGTGCACAAGAAAATTGTTCAAAATTGTCTTGAGGGTTTTAATACATACCAGGCTCCAATTTAATGATTTTTACTGCAGCCAGCTCTCCTGTGTGTATATTTCTGGCCTAAAAATAAAATAAACACAAAAATCTTGTTAATTCAAAAGCTTAATTACATCATAGTACCAAATAACATAGTACCAAATTTAATACATGTATTTAATAACATAGTACCAAAATTACTTGGTACTATGTTAATTGTTTATCAACCATATTTTATCAAAGCTAAAAAACAAAATATTTCCAATAAAATAAGCATATTCATTTTCCCATTTAAGAAAAATATAGATAAGACACAAAAGTGTTTTACAAATTACTATTAGTCCCATCGCTCAAAAACAGCTACTGTTTAAAATTTGGTCTACTTCCACCAAGGCTTTTCTTCAGCCTTGGGTTAATATTTTTAATTTTAAAGATCTCATGGTTTTTATTTATATCAGAAAACATCATCATAGGTCATTAAATCATCTATATCTAACTACCTAGACAAAAACAGTGTAGATGCATCTCTTTCCTGGTATACATATGTATACGCATTTGCATAATGGAAGAAGATAAGCCCATCACAGTCTTCTAAAACATGATTGCAATGCTGCCTAATTTTCCACTGACAGGATATATAATTTAACCAACCATCTACTGTTGGGCATTCATAATTTTAATATTTTTTCAAAGATAAAAATAGGCATTAAATATGTCTTAGTTTTATCTCTATCCATAGCCTTGATTATTTCCTTCAGTTAAATGCCTAGAAGAGAAACTACTATTCAACAAAATATCAACAAACTTACTATAATTAGCACTGCAATGAATATCACTACAAATATTTTAGCACGTATCAGCTTATAATGAAGGCAACCTAGACATACAATGTGAGATCAAAAGCTACGTGGATTTATAACGGGTATATTGCCATATTGCTCTAAAACACTGTGCAAATTTATACTGTCATTGACCTTGGATGTTAAATCCATGTCTGCCAAGACTTATTGTAGGTAAAAATTAAATGGTTATAACATAGTCCATATAACCATCTTCATTTATTGCTGGACATTAAGGATGTTATAGTCTTTTCATTATTTAAGATATGTTTGTTTTAAACAGATTCTAAGGTATGATATCACTAGGTCATATCAAGGTTGTGAATATAAACATATACCATCAAATAGTCTAAAAGCATTTTACCCTATATTCTCTTTGTTAATATGAGTGCTTATTTTCATTGTACCCAGTGGCATATCATAGGTGGAAATGGAATTTACTAATTTATGGCCTTTTCATTTACTATATTAGATTTGAATGCCAACTTTCAAATGGCAGAAAAAAATAAGAAAAAAATATGATAAAATAGAAAAGTATAGTTATAGTAATTTGCCAAATTAAGTCAAATAGAGGAAAGAAGAGAAAAGGGGAAAGGAATAGAAGAATGATAAAGTAGGGAAGAGTACCTTAAAAGAGATCCTTTTAGAAATGACATACAAAGGGTGAGAAAAAGAATAGAATGGGGGAAGAGATATACAAAGGAAAAGACACAAATGGAAAGAAAAATAAAAGAATTTTTCCTTTTGTTTTGTCTTTTTTTGAGACAGGGTCTCACTGTCACCAGGCTGGAGGGCAGCAGCAGGATCTCATCTCACTGCAACTTCCGCCTCCTGGGCTCAACTGATCTTCCCACCTCAGCCCCCCAAGTAGCTGAGACTACAGACACCTGCCACTACACTCAGCTAACTGTTGTATTTTTTGTAGAGACAGGTTTCACCATGTTGCCCAGGCTGGTCTCAAACTCCTGGGTTCAAGTAATTCGCCCACCTTGGCCTCCTGAAGCGCTGGGATTACAGGCGTGAACCACCAGGCCTTGCAAAAAAATAATTTTCAACAGTAGAAGCCACAATTACTTTGTGATAAGTTCAGATTTTCCTCATCAAATCTAGTGAAGAGGTTAAGAAGGGGCCTCAGGAAAGAAGAGCAGGCTTTCATTTCCTCCCTTTGACAGTTATTTCTCTCCTAACTATGAATACTGTTACAAAAACAGGGAGCAATAGTCAGCCAGAAGCCTCACACCATTCCTACCCTCTCCCCTTTCTTGTCTTTGGACAAAAGAATTGCCTGTTAGCCTCAGGTCTTCTAGTTCCTAAAATCTTCCTTGGGTCATAAAAAGATACATGCACATAGATTTTGCTTCTCTACCTCTCAGCCAATTCACATGCCAGTGGGACTCAGGTATAAAAAATATGGCCAGAACAAGCAATGATAACTGACTTCCTGGGAATCTTGTTAAGTAGATTATAAATGTGTGTTAGAAGACAAATTCCATAATAATGATGGCAATTATTTTTGTAAGGCTTTATCGTTTGTAGGAACTTTCACATATATTACTTAATTCTATTTATTTAAACACAGGCTTAGTTTAGTAAAGCTGACTTGCCCAAGGCCATCCTGCTGGCAGGGGTAAATCAAGAGTTAGAATCCGGGCCGGGTGCGGTGGCTCAAGCCTGTAATCCCAGCACTTTGGGAGGCCGAGGCGGGTGGATCACGAGGTCAAGAGATCGAGACCATCCTGGTCAACATGGTGAAACCCCGTCTCTACT
>NW_016107673.1:1296623-1301730 GCF_001604975.1 Cebus imitator
TTCTGATGACAATATTTCACTGCTCCTTTTCAAAATTTGGGAATTCTCTTTTTCTCTTTAAAATGCAATAGACACTAGAGAAAAGTATTAATTTTATAATATTTAACAGATCAGTACCAGTGGTAACTTTTGTTGAAACAGATTAACAAAGTAATCTATTGAAAACAGATTAACAAAGCAATATACTAATCGCCTTTCACATTAAATTTCTCTGTGATAATTTTCAGTAACAGAACGTGAACTATTAACACATTTAAAGTCTTAAAAAAATAATCTTAGAGTTGAATTTGATCCAAAGAAAACAGTATTATTTTAAACCTTCTGAAAAAAGCTACTGAAGGCCAGCAGCCTTCTAACATGTTTAAAATCTATCGTAAAGAACTGGAATTCCAAAAAGAACCAAATAGACTCAACGAACTCTTCTTTTAACTCACCTATGTCACAGTCTAGCAAATATGACAGCTGCTTCCATGCCTAAATATCAGTACCCTAGTTTTCTCTCTTTCCCTATCTACCTAAGTGATCATTTAAATTGTTTTTTTCATTCAAAATTTTCACTGGAATCCTACAGAAAACAGAAAAACATTTTTGGACATAACAGTAAAAGTTTACAAATTGGGAAGCAAGATTTAAGTATAAGGGGTGTAAAGGCACAAGTAAGTTACAGAAGTACACTCACAAACTGTGACAGCTGAAAAATTCGAGATTATACATTTCAGGTAAGGAATACAACATTCAACTGATATGACAATGACTGATGCTAACACATTTCCAACAACAAAGTATCTTCAGGCAATTCATTATTCCAAGCAAAAACGGGCATTTGGACAATACATTCTGCACTTCACTGCCACTCACTTTCAGAAACGAAATGAAAATGACTCCATTCTTCTCAGCTGCCAATTATTAAACAAGAGTCAACAACATGAAAAGATCTAATATGCTTCTCTGAGAGTTTGGAAGAATTAATTCTGATTTTAGTCAAATTAATCAGAAGTGAATAGCTTGGTCTCAGTCTGAAAACTGTCCTCATTATGGTACATTCTCCTTTCCCCGTCCCCCTCCCCGTTTTGCCTGGTTAACTCAGACTTGTCCTTCAGGATTCAGTTTAGTTATCACTTCCTCCAGGAGTCTCTCCTGGTATCCTAAGGCTGGATTAAGGGTGTTGTCCTCTTAGCTCTAGGCATGATCCTTTGAAAGGCTGTGCCACATGGCAGATGCTCTACAAATTTGCTGAATAGACAATCATGATAGTAGGAAGGTTATTGCTCTCTTAAAAAATATTAAAATCTACTACAACTAGAAAATGCTATGAAACTGACAATATTCTATTTTAAATAGTTTTACTTTTCTCACTTACGTTGAGTCATATTATGATGAGTTAAAGTATTTTGAAGAAAATTATTTGTAAAAATTTATTATGAAGATTTTGTTGTGGAAAAATTAAAATAATATAAAACAAATCAGTAAAAGATAAGAGTCCCCCTCCATCCCAATCTCATCTCCCCAAATAACTATTGTTAACGGTTTAGAGTATATCCCTCCAAGCTTTTCGTTAGGTTGAGTCCTAAGAACACATATGCACAGAACACAAACCCTGGTAATTTGGCAGTTTCTCACAAAGCTCAACATAGTCTTACCATATAAGCCAGCAATCCCACTCCTTGGCGTGTGGGCAGCTGAGCTAAAAAGTTATGTCCATATAAAAATCTATATATAAATGTTTAAAGTAGTCTTTATTCACAGTCTCCCAAAACTGGAAGTAACCAAGATGTCCTTCAATAGGCGAATGCATAAACAAACTGTGGTAAATTCATAGAGTGGAATGTTTATTGCAGCACTATTCATGACAGCCAAGACACAGAATGAACATGGGTGTCCAACAACGATGAATAAAAAAAATGTGATTATATATATACAAAATGGAATACTATTTACCCATAAAAAAGAATGAAATGCTGTCATCTGAGGGAACATGGATGGAATTGGAGGATATTATGTTAAGTGAAATTAGCCAGGAATAGAAAGCTAACCACCACACATTCTTGCTCACATGTGGAAGCTAAAAAAAGTTAATTTCATAAAAGTAAAAAGTAGAACAGAGAATATCAGAGGCTGAGAAGGGTAGGGGGAAGGGAGGAATAGGGAGAAATTTGTTAAAGGATACAAAACTACAGCTAGATAGGAAAAATAAATTTTAGTGCTCTATACCACTACTAACAGGACAGTTATAGTTAACAATAAAATATCAAATAGTTTCGAATAGCTAGAATACCAAATGTTTCCAACACAAAGAAACGATAAATGTTTGAGATTATAGATGTGCTCATTACCCTGATCACTACAAATTATATGTATCAAAACATCACTATGAATCACTATGATCACCCACGAATATGTACAATAAAAATTTAATTTGAAAAAGACCAGGCACGGTGGCTCACGCCTGTAATCCCAGCACTTTGGGACGCTGAGGCAGGTGGATCACGAGGTCAGGAGATCGAGACCATCCTGGCTAACACGGTGAAACACCGTCTCTACTAAAAACACAAAAATTAGCCAGGCATGGTAGCATGTGCCTGTAGTCCCAGCTACTCAGAAGGACAAGGCAGGAAAATCGCTTGAACCCGTGAGGCAGAGGTTGCGGTCAGCCGAGGTCATGCTACTGCACTCCAGCCTGGGTGACAGAGTAAGACTCCATCTCAAAAAAAATAAATAAATAAATAAATGGAAGCCACAAAAAGATATGGAAGGATCCTAAATGCATATTGCTAAGTGAAAGAAGCCAGTCTAAGAAGGCTTACAAACTGTTTGATTCCAACTACATGACATTGTGAAAAAGGCAAAACTACAGAGAGTAAAAAGCAATGGTTGTCAGGGGTTTAAGGGAAGGAAGGAAAGAGATGAATAGGTGAAGCGCAGGGTATTGGTAGGAGAGTGAAACTATTCTGTATGAAATGGTAATGATAGACACATGTCATTACATATTGTCAAAACCCATAGAACAATACAACATGAAGTGTGAATCTTTATGTAAATTATGAACTACAGTTAATAATATATCAATATTGAGTCAATAATTGTAACAAATGTACCAAAGTAATGCAAGATGTTAATAAAAGACAAAACTGCAGAAGGTGAGGGGTTGGATAAATGTAATTCTATGTATTACATGCTCTATTATTCTGTAAAACTGAAACTGCTCTAAAAAATTGTCTATTAATTTAAAAATAAACAATTATTTTTAAAAAGAATACACATTGTTAGACACATTTGTGAATCAATTTTTATGATCAGAATCAACCCATTTATATTATGTGTCAATTTAATAGAGCCAAAAAGAAGAGGTAAAGACACCTTGATTTTTTTTAGAGATTCTGAGGGGCTCAGAAAGAAACAGATCATTGGAGGATTTGAACAACAATCGCAAAACAGCATAAAATAAAGATGGTGTTCTACAGTTACACCATGCAGAAGCCAAGATATATTATATGTAGTTACAAAAGTAAAAAGTAAAAAATACAAACTACAACTCCCACAGATAGAAATAAATACTTAAATGTCAGCTTCCATTTTGAAGATGTATTTCTGTTCTCTCCAAATGAAGAACCGATGGCAAATGTTTGTACTCTGTAATTTTCCAGCTGGATTTTTAAAACAGAAAGCAGTACCAGGCTCTTTTATAATGAAAGGCAAAGAGGCTTTCAGAAAAAGAGATCTTCTAAACAGAGACCTTACAGATTCAATTTACTAAAGGGATCTTTCAGAAATTTAACTATACAAATTCGCATTATAATCCTAAAGAGTTTTGGAGTACTAGTTTTTGAAACCAAACATTTCTTTCTAATAAGTTAAACGTGATACTCTCAATCCTTTTTGTGTTTAACTTTAACACACAAGAATGAAAAGATCCTGCATTATGTTTAAAAGAAACTAACTGGAGTACCATAGAAACTACACAAAAAAGATCTAACTATTTCTGATTCCTATTCGTTTTAGCAGGGTTTTGGTATACACTAATATTCAGATTTAAGAGTATACTAAACACCTAGACATCTAATAAAACATATTACAGTTACAGTTCTTATTTTACTCTTATTAATCAGGAGCTGAAATTATTAGGTGGAAAAGCTAGACTCATAATAAATGGGATCAGTATCACCATAATATCCACAATAGAATCATTCAAATTAAATTGATTTTCTGTTCCCATTGCCAATGCATTTCCTTTTCATCTCTTAATTCATATTTCCAAGTCAATTTACTGCTAAAGAAGTATTTCAACTCAAGTCCTCCAGTCTTCAACATCTTGTTAATAGTAAAAAGTTATCTAGGAATTTCCGCTTATACCAAAAAAAAAAATTGAAAGATGTTAATTAAGCCATTTCTACTTCAGTAATATAATGCAATCGCCAGTTTTGTAAACTATGAACTTTTCTACATGCTGTAAATTTTTAATGTAATTAAAAATTAACGAGGAAAAATCTAAACATTTTACCTACAATGTTTCAACACAGAATGGGAAGATATGACTCAATATATTGTAATACATCATAGTATTCATGAAGTTGAAAGATAATTTTTTTAAAACTGGGGCTAAAAAAAAAAATTGGCAAGTAAGGACAGCCATCTAAAAGCTATGGCAACCAAGACCACCACCATGAAGAAAAATGAAAAAGCTCCTGTATTCCACTTCACTGTTCTTCACATTAGGTCTCTCATCCTACCCCCAGATAACTTTCTTCCTGCATATTTTTAGGGTTACAAAACTTTTCCATTAAGCCAACTGTGGGCTTCAGTTTTAAATATGCCCCCTTTCTCTATAACATAACGTCAGAAAATCCAGACATCTCAATATTTAACAAGCTCTCTCTAGTGGCCAATGACTGCTTCTCAGGGTCATAATTATGTATCCCAGACTCAGGAACATGACCTACCATACAAAGGAAGCAATACAGCAACCATAAAGTTTGAAAAATACAAAGTAGCTGATTCATCCACAATAAAAGTGAAGAGTCAATTATGTCACCGGCTGTAAAACCTCTATATCCAATACTTTATCGAACATTGTTTTTCTTCTGTTGTTGTTTCATTTTTTTTTTTTTTT
>NW_016107673.1:1301815-1312387 GCF_001604975.1 Cebus imitator
GGCTCAAGCAATTCTCATGCCTCAGCCTCCTGAGCAGCTGGGACCAAGGCACACACCACCACGCCCGGCTAATTTTTTTTATCATCACGATGGCCACGATGGTCTCAAATTCCTGACCTCAAGGGATTTACCCATCTCGGCCTCCCAAAGTGCTGGGATTATAGGCGTGAGCCCCTAGTCCAGGCAGGAACATTGTTTTTAACTGGTTCATTTACTCAACAAACAATACTTACTACGTGCCAGGTACTGTTGTTAATACTAGGAATGTAATGAAACAAAAACAGTTCCCGTATTCTGAAAGCTTTTATCAGTTAAAAAGACAGAGAAGGGAACAGTAAATACTATATAGTGTGAAAAAATGCTCTCAAAGATGATACAAGTCAACATTGGAGAATTCTGAGCTCAGTCAAACTAGGCTGAAGAAAAAGCTTTCAGGAGAAAGCAAATTTAAACTGAGACTTAATGGAAGGCTTTCCTAGGAGGAGTTGTGGGTGGCAAAATTCCAGGCAAGGTGTAAAGACAAGAGAAAACATGGACAGTTTAAAGAAGCCAAACTATCTGGTATTAAGAGAATATAAAGATATAAAGAGGGAATGGTGAGAGTTAAGATTCCTCTGATGGTAAGGACAGAATGTATCACCCCCTATCTTCCTGTAGCTATCATATGCTAACCTCTTGATCATTCTTACTTTTATTTTTATTATTTTGTTGAGATAGAGTCTTGCTCTGTCACCCAGGCTGGAGTGCAGTGGCACGATCTCGGCTCACTGCAGCCTTCCTCTCCTGGGTTAATGCAATTCTCCTGCCTCAGCCTCCCAAGTAGCTGGGACGACATGTGCACGCCACCACGAGCAGCTAATTTTTGTATTTTTAGTAGAGACGGGGTTTCACCATGTTGGCCAGGATGGCCTAGATCTCCTGACCCAGTGATCCGCCCACCTCTGTCTCCCAAAATGCTGGGATTACAGGCGTGAGCCACCAAACCCAGCTGGTCATCCTTATTCTTCTACGACTTTATGACCCCTGGCTCACAGTTTCCTCTCTACCCCTTCTCTTGCTACCACTCTTAGTGACTTCAATATCTGGACCTACTCTGACTTTTCATTCTCTGACCTAACTAACATTATACTTCCTTCCTGATCACTACCTCCTATTCTTTCAGCTCACTTATTCTAGTTCTCCCATTCCAGCCATTCTTTCTCCTTATCAATTCAGCAATGCATTCCTCCATGACCACCAATTATTTCTCTTAATTCCATATATCCTCCCTTAACTATCAGAATTAAACTTCCTCTTTCCTCTATTGTACTAGCCTGGCAAAATCCTAATCCTGATTAATCCCAATTATCCACTAATTCCACACTGGTATCAAATAGCTAAGAACTATTAGAAAAAAAATTACAAAATCATGCTAACTGGTCTTATTTTCAAATCATAAAACAAATCTCAAACTACAGCTTCTCCTACAGGTTTTATTCTCTACTCTTCCTAAGAACTATTCCACTCCTCTTGCTTCAAACTTTCAATAATCCCTCAGCCTCTTTGTTATCCCCTCCTCTCACCTATCCTAATCGATCATGGAACTGCATCTTTTCTTTATTTAACATTCACCTATGTAGCCAATCATCTATCTCCAGGGCACATTTCTCCTCACTTTGCTCCAGACTTCCACATCCATGGAAACTTAAGAGGCATCCTAACATTAACATGTCTAACACAGAATACTCGATTATATCTGCTCCACAAACTTTTACATTCCCATATCTTCCCAATCTAAATCAAATTTACTACATCCACTCACTCACGTAAGCCCAAAACCCAGGCATTCTGCATTTCTTTCCTTCACATTCTTCACATCTGATGTATCAACAAGTCCTGACAGCTTAAACATATAAGCCAAATCCATGCACTTCCTTCTATTTCCAGTGCCATACTGTAGTTAAAGCTTGTCTCCATTAGGAACTTTTTTTGTGAAACATGGAGAAACAGCAAGTCAGGAATAATCCCTGTTCTGGATTGCACAACAAGGTAGACAGTGGTCCCATTTACTGAGATGACAAACATAGAAGGAAGCACACATTCTGTGGCAGGGAGAAGCATAGAGTTGGGGGCTCAGTTTTGGACATATTTACATTTTAATTTGCTATGGAAAAACCAATCTAGTGATATCCTATAACAAGAGCTAACCTGGACTGAAAACAGAGTTAGGCATCATCAACACTACTGAATGCAGGCAGGTGGATGAGATTACTTAGAATAAGTAGTCAGAAGAAAAGAGGATCAAGAACAAAATCTTAAAAAATTAGCTACACTTAAGGAATAATGAAAATAGATGAAGTTAAAATGAAACTATTACAGAGATACTATTCTCTAGAATCTCAGTTTGCAGGAATTTTTAAAAGTCATCCAATCCAATCTCTCTTTTAAAGAGCAAATCTCTCTACCTAATCTATAATGGTCATTTGGTCAACCTAATACATTCATTTTTAGGATAACTGGAGTTGTATAAATGCTTTTCTGTGACAAGCAAATATATTCTCCTTTAATTTCTCTTCGGTGGTCCCAGTTTTGGTTTGTAAGGTAACACTGACTTAACCTAGTCTTTCTACTATATGACAAATTCAGATCTCTGAATTCATAAATTTATTCAGGAAGTATTGAGTCTCTAAAGTCAGGAGACCTAAGCTCTAACTCTGCTCAGATAAAATATAAAAGCTCGCTTCTACCTACAGGCAAAACACTAATTTTTCAATATGCCATGCCATATAAATTCTAGATCCTTTCCACCAGTCTAGTTACTATTTACTTTGACTGTGCTTAAAGTTCGATGTCCAATAAAAACGATAGTAGTTGTAACATTAGATTCATGACAATAAAGGTGACATTTCTTTTTTCAAGTTTCTACAAACTTACAACACTTTTTTTTTTTGAGATGGAGTTTCACTCTTGTTGCCCAGGCTGGCGTGCAATGGCACAATCTCTGCTCACCACAACCTCCACCTCCCGGGTTCAAGCGATCTTCCTGCCTCAGCCTCTGGAGTAGCTGGGATCACAGACATGCACCACCATGCCTGGCTAATTTTTTGTATTTGTAGTAGAGACGGGGTTTCTCCATGTTGGTCAGGCTGGTCTCAAACTCCCAACTTCCCAAAGTGCTGGAATTACAGGAGTAAGCCACTGTGCTTGGCCTTTTTTTGGGGGGACAGTGTCTTACTCTGTCACCCAGGCTACAGTGCAGTGGCGCAATCTCAGCTCACTGCAACTTCTGCTTCCTGAAAAACTGGGATCACAGGCATGCACCACCATACCCAGGCTAGTTTTTGTATTTTTAGTAGAGACAGGGTTTCACCATGTTGGCCAAACTGGTCTTGAACTCCCGACCTCAACTGATCTGCCCGCCTCAGCCTCCCAAAGTGCTGGGATTACAGGCATGAGCCACTGTGTCCAGCCTACAATACTTTTAAGTTTTAAAAACATGTTGAGGGCAGGCACGGTGGCTCACACTTGTAATCCTAACACTTTGGAAGGCTGAGGAGGGCAGATCACTTGAGATCGGGAGTTCAAGACCAGCCTGGCCAACATGGTGAAATCCTGTCTCTACTAAAAATACAAAAATTAGCCGGTGTGGTGGTGGGCGCCTGTAGTTGAAGCAACTTGGGAGGCTGTGGCAGGAGAATCGCATGAACCTGGGAGACAGAGGTTGCAGTGAGCCAAGATCACGCCACTGCACTCCACCATAGGCGACAGTGAGACTCCGTCTCAAAAAATAAAGCAAAAAACAAAAAATAAATGTTGAAAGTGTTCTATCCAAAACAGAATACAATATTTTATCCTCTGACGAGAGCAAAGTAGGTGCTTCATTTTACTTTTATATCATTTTGGGAAAAAGAGCGGCTCTAATCGCTAAATATATTAATCATGCATCAATTTAACATTTATTCACTGAGCACTACTTAACTATCAGGTGCCTCAGGTACAAGGATAGAGTGACAGCAGGGAATTAGTAAGATGAATAAAAATATCTGTACCTGCCCTGTCTGAGTTTCAAGATTTTAGATCCATATAAGAAAGTTTTCTCTAGCAATTAAAACTGTCCAAAAAAACCCTAACTACTTCCAAACACAGTATATCTTTATTATTTAAATAAGAAGTTATAAATGACCATTTGTGAAGGACAAGACAGGGAATATATGCAATACGTGCAAGTCAAAATTTCCCTGTTAGCTCCCAAACTCCTTATTTTTTTTACTTTAAGTTCCAGGATACACGTGCAGAAGGTGCAGGTTTGTTACGTAGGTATACGTATGCCATGGCAGTTTACTGCATCTATTGACCTGTCCTCTTAAGTTCCTCCCCCTCACCCTCCACCACCAACAGGCCCTGGTGTGTACTGTTCCCCTCCCTGTGTCCATGTATTCTCATTGTTCAACTCCCACTTATGAGTGAAAACATGCGGTGCAAAACTCCCTAATTTTTGTGGTGCAAATTACTTTCAAGCTGGCTTCCACACAGTTATACAGGTCTGGACAGGTGCTTCATATCCCTTGCAAGGAGGCTATACTGCACAATTTTCCCACTACTAGGCAGACAGATTCAGAGCCTAAAGCCTTCCAGAATGACTCAAAAATCTATTTTCATGACTTCTATCTCAGGTATTCTGCCCAGTCTATTAGGATACTCATCTGTCTCTGAAAAGGCTTTTCCCAACTCTTTTCTAACACAGACTGATTTTATTAAAAGGAGAATTACTTACAGAGGACTACTTAAACTAAAATAATTATCTGAAGGTCTTAATGGCAAAGCAAAGGGAGGAAAGGGCTTGAGTAGGGAAAGGGTAGGCAAGATGTGAACTCTCAGTCATTGTTGATGGGTGCAGATTTTTCTGGAGAATAATTGGTCAAAATTTGCTAAAACCTATGACAATTTAGGAAATTTAACTCTAGAAATTTATTTAAAGAAATAAGATTATGTGAAAAAAAATTTTCAAAGATACTGATCCCAGCATTATTTACAATAAGGAAATATTGGAGGCAACTGCTTGTATGTTTGTATATAATCAATTAAAAATTATACAACTATACAAGGAAGTAATACACAAGCATTAAATATGTATATTTACTGACAAAGTGTTATATATTATTAAATTTAAACATACACACTATCAAATATATATCTACATAATATATATTACATATTATTTTACTATATTCTATGATTTATATGTATGTCCTTAATATGAATTTTTAAAAATTGGAAATGTTTATCTCTTGGTAAAGAAGTCACAAGCAATTTTTCATTTATTCCTATATAGTTTTTTAAATGAACATGTATCGCCAGGCACAGTGGCTCATGCCTGTAATCCCAGCACTTTGGAAGGCCAAGAAGCGCAGATAACAAGAGGTCAGGAGTTCGAGACCAGCCTAGCCAACATGGTGAAACCTCATCTCTACAAAAATACAAAAATTAGCAGGGTTTTGTGGCATGCGCCTGTAGTCCCAGCTACTCAGTAGACTGAGGCAGGAGAACTGCTTGAACCTGGAAGGTAGAGGTTATACTGAGTCGAGACTGTGCCACTGCTCTCTAGTCTGGGTGACAGAGCGAGACTCCATCTCCATGGTATATGTATGCCATGGCAGTTTGCTGCATCTATTGACCTGTCCTCTTAAGTTCCTCCCCCTCACCCTCCACCACCAACAGGCCCTGGTATGTACTGTTCCCCTCCCTGTGTCCATGTATTCTCATTGTTCAACTCCCACTTATGAGTGAAAACATGCGGTTTTTTTTTTTTTTTTTTTAAAGGCAGGGTTTCACTGCCTTGGTTGGTCAGGCTGGTCTTGAACTCCCGACCTCAAATGATCCGCCCACCTTGGCCTCCAAAGTGCTTGGATTACAGGCGTGAGCCACCACGCCCAGCCCTGAGACTCCATCTCAAAAAATAAATGAATAAAAATAAAATTTAAAATTTAAAATGAACATGTATCACTTAAACTGTATTTTGAAAATAAAAAGGTAGGTAAAGAAGGCTATCTATGCTGAGGCAAGGAAGGGAGAGGCAAACATATAGGCAGGTAAGTCCTAGCTGAGGACCTTTACTGCTACAGAAGGTATAACAGGAAACAATTCCTGGAAAAAGCTGGTAAAAAACCCAAACATCTCTAGCACATATTATAATGCAGAGCCAAAAGCTGAAAATGCAAAAGTTGTTGGTAATTCATTAAAAGATGTCTTTAAAAATATTTTAAGTTATACATGATTCTTTGTGATTTTGATACAAGGAAGAGTTAATAAGGGGGTCAAGAAGGCACAGGGCACCTATACAGAGGATGCATGTATGTAAGAAATAACACATTCATTCATAAGACAAAGCTGGGGCCAGGCACAGTGGCTCACGCCTGTAATCCTAGTACTTTGGTAGGCCGAGGCAGGCAGATCATGAGGTCAGGAGTTCAAGACCAGCCTGTCCAGCACGGTGAAATCCCATCTCTATTAAAAACACAAAAATTAGCCAGGTATGGTAGTGTGTGCCTGCAGTTCCAGCTACTTGGGAGGCTGAGGCAGGAGAATTGCTTGAGCCCAGGAGGTGGAGGTTGCAGTGAGCCGAGATCGTGCCACTGGACTCCAACCTGGGCAACAGAGCAAGACTCCGTCTCTATAAAAAAAAAAAAAAGGACAAAGCCAGAAGTTACAATCCTTCTCAGGCAGTCCTATCTACCCTAAATCAGAGAGAGGCAAACAAAACTAGCTAGTGCTACTTAAGGCAGGTTATTCTATCTGTCTGAAATAATTCACATTTTGTAATTTATAACAGCATTACAGAGCCTAGTCTTTAGGACTCAGTTGCTAATTTTTGTATTTTTGGTACAGACGGGGTTTCAACACATTGACCAGGCTGGTCTCGAACTCCTGACCTCAGGTGATCCACCCTCCCTTGGCCTTGCAAAGTCCTGTGATTATAGGGGTGAGCCACTGTGCCTGGCCAAAGTCATCTTCATAGTAAAGGCAAATCAAGCCTGGGCTCTGAATGGAAAACATGAGGGTCAGAGTAACGACCAAGTTATAACCAGGAAGAAGTGTGTCTGAAAACTGGTGCTGAGATCTGAAGTTTTATGTATTCACATCAGTGAATAAATCCTTCATTTCTCAGCAGAGGGGTGAGGCTGCTAAGCCTCATCTGACCATAATTTTGCATAGCACCTATAGTGTGGTAGGCAATGTGTTAAGGACTATGTGTAGAGTAGTGAATTTAAAGATGTAGTCCTAAGACAGCTTGGAACAATGGAAAGAGCAGAGACTGTGGAATCAGAAGATGTGGATTTAAGCCCTTACAGTGCCATCTACTAACAGTTAGATCGAGGGTAACAGTAAGTTTCTTCATGGGTAAAATAGGGATGATAACACATCTGTCCTACCAACCTTACTGGATTATCGTGAGAAACAAATCACATACTGATCATGAGAGGGTTACACAAACATTAGTCATTCTTAGTCATTTTAATCCGATTTCATTTTCATAAAAATGTTGAAAGGTGGGGACAATATGACTCACTAGCCCAAACACCTCCAAGGACAGATCTGTCTATCAGCTGGGCTTCCCACATCATCATCTCAAAATCTCAGCGAAAGATTATATTTAACAGAAATAAAACTATATTAGGACTAGATTCATCTGGTCCTTCATAGAAGTCATCAACCCTTTCGAACTTGGTTAGTACTTCATGTAACTGGAAAGCAACAGAATTCTAATAACACTCTCCAAATACAAACACTCAAAATAGTCCAGTTACCACCAAGTGAATCCATTTATCTCAGTCAAAGTTCTCAAATTAACAGTGAAGCCCCAAAAACACAAGTATCGCTTGTTAATAGACTTTATGTTTCTCCTTCCATGTTTTTGGTCTGAAACCACAATATTAGTTCACAGGTGAAACCGTTTTAAATTTTGAAAGCAAAACTTAAAAAAAGAAATCTAAGTCAATCTGCATTCTACCCCATTTGTCTTCATAAAAAAACACTGGAAATGATGATCAAAGTGAAAATGCTAAGCTTATGTAAACAAAGAACTCCATTCAGGCATTCCTGATCCCCCTTAACCATCCAACTTTTTCTTCTTTCCATACCTTTAATCTCCTTCTAACATATTACATAACTTGTTTATTATGTTTATTGTCCCTCTCCCCTGACTAAAATGTGAGTTCCAAGAGGGCAGAAATCTTTGTCCACTTTATTCACGACATATCATAAGGCCCCACAACAGTATCTGCCCAATAGGAGGCCTTCTATAAGTACTTGTTGAATGTTAAATATTCCTTTGCATCCTGTCCTCCCAGTTCTCCATCCCAGCTCCCCATTCATTAATGTGCCTCACTCTAACCGTGCTCATAGGAGAACAACTCGGACTGGGAATAAACGAATGAGGCTTCAGATCAGAAAGGGAGGGAGGTTTTACATTTATCCCCCACTCTAGTCCCTAAAAATCCATCCTATATGTTTTTTCTTTGTATCTCCTTTCTGAATTCTCAATTCTTCCCAAGTTCTTTTATCTTGATTTCCTTCTCTGTACAATTCCATGTCTAAACTCAGCAATCCTCTTGGTCACTTGGGTGACAGGACAAACGTAAAGAATGGTAACTGAATGATGTAATCACTCAGTCTCAGTGAAAGGAAAACCCTGAAACAAGAAGAAACATTAGTGTGCCTCATTTCTTTTTCCTGTCATAGCTAACCTACTTCAGGGAGCAGGCTACATTCCCTTTACTTATCATCCACACCTCAACTCTTCTGCTCTTAATGAACCCGTCCAACTCCTTACCTACATGACCGCTATGTTGCTTACTCCTTCAAGGCATTTTTATTGAGCACATACTACATACTAGGCACTATGCTAGCACAGCTGTTTTAACAGTGAACATAAGATCTCTGTTCTGATGCAATTTGAGTGTACCAGGAAGACAACCAAAAATGATGAGTGATAAATGATGAGTATCATGAAAAAAATAAACATAACAGCTTTGAAAACATACAGCTGCTAGATCTGATCTATTCTAAGGGACAGAAAAGGCCCCTTGGAAATGTAATGTTTAAAGAGAAACCCAACGAGTAGGTGATAAGATGGAAGAGGAAGAGTGTTCTAAAGGAAAACTTGCAAAAATCTCAAAGAAAGAGAGTACCTATAAATAACTCAAAGTTCAGTATGGATACAGTATTGGGATAAGCAGGGCCTTAAGAGGCATATTATTCTAAGACTTTATGAACAAGGGAAATGAGGGAGAAATGATACAAAACTTCAGATTTATATATTTTTGGATAATGAATTCATTTTCCTCATTGTAGTCAGAGCAGACAGGAAGAAGAACAGAGGCAGGAGATGATAGGGATGAATTCTTGTAACTTTTGGTTCTTATGAAAAGAACTTCCTCATACCACTCTGTTTCTTCTCAGATACTTCAGTGTATTATTTTCTCTGCCACCCCTCTAAGAGTACAGCCTTTACTCAGCTCTCCTACAAACTCTCCTGGGTGACCTTACCTGTTTTTTACAGGTACCACACCATAAAATGATGATGACTCCCAAACCTGTATCCCCAGTCCAGAACTCCCAGGGCCGGAGTTGCATTTCCTACCACCTACCAGACATATTCACCTATGCAATGCCTTATGTTTGAAACCAAACACGAAATACAGACTCCACACATTTGGTATTTCCTAACTCTATTAATAGCATCAATGCAGTCATTCAAGCCAGAAATTCTAAATGCCATCAATTACCCTTCTCCTCCTTCATCCCAGCAATTACCAGGTATATTTTGATCATCTTCTAAATATGACTCAAATCCATCCCTTCCTTTCATCTCCTATCCCAGGGTCTAAATTTAGTTTTGCATAAACTCTCATTTGGATTATTAAGCAACTGGTCTCTACATTTCTAGCCACTTTGTAAAATCCATACGCTACACTGTAAAATATTTCCTCCTAAAAAGTGTTTCTCTAGGCCAGGTCCAGTGACTTACACCTATAAGTCCAGCACTTTGGGAGGTGAAGGTGAGTCCATTGTTGAGCCCCAGAATTCGAGACCAGCCTGGGCAACATGGCGAAACCCCACCTCTACCAAAAGAAATATATACAAGAATTAGCTGGGTGTGCCAGTGTGTGCCAGTCCCAGCTACTCAGGAGGCTGAAGTTGGAGGATCCCTTGAGCTTCAGAGGTGGAGGGTGTAACGAGATGAGATTGTGCCACTACACTCCAGCCTAAGTGACAGAGTAAGACCCTGTGTCAAAAAAAAATAAATAAATAATTGAAATGACATCTCTGCCAGATGTCAAACTGAACCTGGAATGAATACAGATGGAAATCTCTCAAAACTCATCACGGTTTTTCAAGCCTCCAGGTGTTTGCACATAACATTCCCAAAGCCTGGAGTATCTTTTTCTATCTTCTTTACCTAGAAATCACTGGTATTCTTTTAAAAATCCAGTGAACACCCCTTCCTGTTAATCTTCCTTGGTTCACACTCCTCTCTTTCCCTTCCTTCATCCCCAGTTTTTTTTTTTTTTTTTTTTTTTACCTTGAAGTTTC
>NW_016107673.1:1312533-1314415 GCF_001604975.1 Cebus imitator
AGACGGGGTTTCACCATGTTGACCAGGATGGTCTCGATCTCTTGACCTCGTGATCCACCCGCCTCGGCCTCCCAAAGTGCTGGGATTACAGGCTTGAGCCACTGTGCCCGGCCATCCCCAGTTTTAAAGACAGAGTTGGGCATTTCTTCCACTTCTCTTCTATGGCACATAATTTTCTACCAAATTATGACTGCTTACATGTTTGTTTTCTTTTTCTTTGGAGACGAAGATTCACTTTTGTTGCCCAGACTGGAGTGATGTAGCATGATCTCGGCTCACTGCAACCTCCAGCCCCCGGGTTCAAGCAGATTCTTTTGCCTCAGCTTCCTAAGTAGCTGGGATTACAGGCTCTTGCCACCATGCCCAGCTAATTTTTGTATTTTTAATAGAGATGGGGTTTTGCCATGTTGGCCAGGCTGGTCTTGAACTCTTGACCTCAGGTGATCCACCTGCCTTGGCCTCCTAAAGTGCTAGGATTACAGGTGTGAGCCACCGTGCCCGGCCACATGTCTGTTTTCTTGACTAAACTATATGTTCCTTATTGAGAGTATACTTCCTTTATGTCATGTTTGTATCCACATACCCTAATACATTTTCAGCACTCAATAAACACTTCTTTAATGAATGAATGCTTATAGAAGTGTGACGATATATCAAACTTTGTCTCTATACAATGGCATCCTAGGATATGTTTCAAAGTGCCTAAAGCCATTCCAGAATGGTGACTCTTGGCTGGAGCAAAAGAAAGTAAAGGCACACATAAAGGAAAGATTCCCTATAGATGACCCAATTCATCTAGCATCCAGAGGAACCCATGTTAGCAAAAAGGCTACATGACAAAGACTTCTACACAAATTATAACATCATTTATAATTTCAAAAAAATGTTTAAAAACTAGAAATAACAAATATGCAACTTAGAATGATTAACTAAATGAAGGTTCATTCAATGGATCCTTTAAAATAATACTTTTGGCTGGGTGCAGTGGCTCACGCCTGTAATCCCAGCACTTTGGGAGGCCCAGGCGGGCGGATCACGAGGTCAGGAGATCAAGACCATCCTGGCCAATATGGTGAAACCCCATCTCTACTTAAAATACAAAAATTAGCTGGATGTGGTGGCACATGCCTGTAATCCCCGTTGCTTGGGAGGCTAAGGCAAGAGAATAGCTTGAACCCAGGAGGTGGGAGTTGCTGTAAGCCAAGATCGCACCACTGCACTCCAGCCTGGTGACAGAGGGAGATTCTGTCTCAAAAACAAAACAAACAAACAAAAAACGGTAGTTTCATGTAATTACACTACTATACTCTAGCCTGGGCAACAGAGCAAGACCCTGTCACCAAAAAAAAGGTAGTACTTTTGTAGATTACTTAACAACTAGGGAAAATGCTGGTCATTTCAATCAAGCAGAAAAAAGACCTATATCATAATCCCAATCATAAATATAAAAGGCATTCTGGAAATATTGGTTTAGAAACATTTAGAAAAAAAGCCTGAAATAAACTGTATTAAATTATTAGCAGTATTTATCTATCAGTAATTTTCTACAACTAATTTGTTCAACAAATATTTATTGAGCACTTGTTTGTTACATTACAGAGATGTACAAGAGACATCTGTTTCTGTCCTCCAGGAACTAAACATGTTATTCTTCTATAATCAATCAGAAAAAGCAATAAAGTTTAGAAAAAAATTCATGGGATAGCCCACTCTAAATCAAACTCTATGAAAAGTAAAATAATAGGCCGGGCGGGCGCGGTGGCTTAAGCCTGTAATCCCAGCACTTTGGGAGGCCGAGGCGGGTGGATCACGAGGTCAAGAGATCGAGACCATCCTGGTCAACATGGTGAAACCCCGTCTCTACTAAAAATACAAAAAATTA
>NW_016107673.1:1314640-1335380 GCF_001604975.1 Cebus imitator
AAAGGTAAAATAATAATAATAATAAAGATAAAAAACCAGATTCCCAGAACTTCTGTGAAATCTAGGCTGGAAACAATTTTGATACAAATATTTGGTTAAGGACTGCCCAAATGGCTTGTACTGCTGATTATGAACTCTATCATGATGCTGTAGTTGCTCTAGATCATTGTGATCAGAAGGTAGTCAAGAATCTAAATCTCCAGATTTACCCTTCCTGTTGGCAAATCTAAATTTTTACAGTAATTACAAATAAAAGCTGCTCAGTTGAAATTTAATCCACCATCCACCACATTCCTTTTCTCTTGTGTTTCTTTTCCCTCTACCATTTCATTCTCTTGCCCTCAATGATTCACCCCTTTTATCTAGAAGAATCTTTATGTTCCTCCTCTTCTTTCAAACAGGGAACAGCCAGCATAAGACTGAGCTCTCCGTCTTGGGGATTCTCAGGAAAGATAGAAGCTTCAGAGAGGATCTATGGTATTGATGAACATAAAAACAGATCACGAAGAATCTCAAGGCTATAGTCCTTTTAAGGCTTCTGCTTCAAAAGATACTGCAGGAGTGGAGAAAAAAAAAAAAAAGTTGGGGTAAGTCCAGGCTTGGTGGCTCACACCTATTAATCCCAGGCCTTCGGGAGCCTGAAGCAGGAGGATCACATGAGGTCAAGAGTTTGAGACCAGCTTGGGCAACACAAGTAGAACCTGTCTTTACATTAAAAAAAAAGAAAATTAGCCAGGCATGTTGCCACACACACATAGTCCCAGCTACTCAGGAGGCTAAAGCGGGAGAATCCCTTAAACTCAGGAGTTCAAGGCTGCAGTGAGCTGATGGTGCCACTGCACTCTAGCCTAACGAGTGTGGCCCTATCTCAAAAAACAAAAAACAATCAAACAAAAATGGGGATATTATCTGAGTAGAACAACGGCTAATTTACCTTCATTATTCTTTACTGTAGTAATTTCACTAGTTTATATCCTAGATTGAAAATACTTATAAAATTTCTAGGATTTTCAGCTCATCAGAAACACAGTGATAAATAGTAAAACTACTCTAATTGAGCTCAAAAATATCAGCACTATAGACTCAGGTTACCTGTTTTTAGGCATACTAAGGAGTAAATTAACAAAATTAATTTGCAGTAAACTGACAAAATTCTATAGGACTTACTTAGATGACTGATAATGGATATATTATAAAATAGTTTTTCAGAAATATTTCCCCAGAGAACTCAAATAGTTGATATTTGTAATAAAAATAAGCAGAGTATCATTAAAAAGCATTACAGGGCCAGATGTGGTGGCCCATGCCTGTAATCCGATTGGGAGCCTGAGGCAGCCAGGTCATTTGAGCTCAGGAGTTCGAGACCAGCCTGGGCAACATGGCAAGAACCCTCTTCCCTAAAAAAATACAAAAATTAGCCAGACATGGTGGCGCACACCTGTAGTGCCAGCTACTTGCGAGGCTGAAGTGGAAGGATCACTTCAGCTCAGGAGGTTGAGGCTTCAATGAGTCAAGATCACGCCACTGCCCTCTAGCCTGGGCGACAGAGCCAGACCCTGTCTCCAAACAATCAAGCAAATGGCATTACAGTAATACTTATGAGTATTAAATGTTAACTTAGTGTTGTGATGTCAAAGCATATGCTCAGAGAACTAGGTGACAAAGTCTGATATTCATTCATTCATTTATTAGATTTTTAGGAAGTACTTACTCTGCCAGGCATAATCAGAGACAGAGCAGTGAATAGGTTAAAATCCCTGCCATCATGGAGTATTTTAGTGAATCAAGATAGATAATAAACAAGGAAAAAATAAGTAAAACATTATGTTGGTGGTAAGTACACAGCAAAATAGAAAGCAGGAAAAAAGATGGAGAGGGTGTAAAATAAAGAAGGAAGGAAGCAAACCATATGGTAGGGGGCAGGGGACACATTATGAAGAGAGGAAATAGCAAGAACAAAGACCCCAAGATAGGGAGATGGTTATTATGTTTAAGAAGCAGCAAGCAAGCCAGGGTCACTAAAGCATGACTAAGGAGAGTGGTAGATGAGGCTGGGAAATAAGGGGGAAGGACTAGGTCTTGCCCAGGAGCATCTGAGTAAGGCTTTCAAGCACAGGTATTAGAGCAATTGGTGGCAATGGAGGGGTGAGAGGTGATTCCAAGTAATTAGAACAAAGGTAAACAAAAGACAAGGAGCTATGAATGCCTTAAGGATGTTTAGAATCAGAAGCGGCCTAGTGTGCAATGAATATACAAGTAAGTGTGAGGAAGCAACACTGTGAAGGTAGAGGACCACGTGTTGAGGGGTGAAGGTAGGGTGTGATGAATATTCAGTTTCTGATCCTCAGTTTGGGAACTGCAGAAAGAGGCTAGGACAGGAAGGCAACAGGGTAAAAGGCAGACATTAGCTGCCCCTTAAATATAAGCTTTGTTTTCACCGGCATGAATAAAATCCTGCTCCAGACAGTCGCTTTAGTTACTATATCTACGAAGAAAAAGGGTGGAGGTCTTAAGATCTCTGTACGGAAAACACTCTTAAACTTTTATTGTAGTAGAGAGAAGAGAATATATACAACAAGTAGAATTTATACTATTGTAAATTAACATGAACTAAATTGAACTGGTCTAACACAATGAATCATAGACAAAGATGACTAAAAAACGAGATTAAGAAAGGAAACAGGAATTTCAATTTTCTAAAGAGCATTCCACAAAATGGCTAATCCCTGGATAAACAACTAAGTTAACTACCTCTCATTTTACATAAAGAAGAAAAGGATTGTTATAATCATTGAACATTTTGAGTTAAAGAGCTGGGACCTTACTCACAATTCAACACCCCAGTACCTCTATCAGTGCCTGGTACAGAAGACTCAAATTCTTGTTTAAGGAATAAAAAGCCTATCCATTACAGTTTATCGCAGGAGAATCAAACAGTGCTAGAGCTATAATACCGCCACCTTGAAATGTTAGTATTAATAGAGAGGAAATTAAACGCAAGTAAGTAGAAAGAGGGGAACCACCTGTGCAAAAGAACAACATAAGCCCAGAGGAATTTACTGCTTAATTACCCAAATGGCACAAAACCACTTAGGGGATATGCAGAACTGTTGTTTGGCACAATGGGATACATATCATGATCAAATCCAATAAACAACGCTGCTGCAAAAAAGCAAAGGAACTTGCCCTTAATACTCGTGGGTTGCACTAATGCTCCCTTTCTGGAACACAGAACAAAATGTATAAGGCAATGTCAATCTCTTTCCTCTGAATTCAAGAACTCAGCGGATTTGGGGAATCGGTTTGCTTCTCCACAACGTTTTTTAAAATTCTAAATTAGGAGTAACTCACCCTCATCGTTTGTCCCAAATAACACAAAAGAGCACAATACAAAGACAGCAGCTCATATCCACTCATGGTTATGGGATGTTATAAATCCCTGAAAGAAACCGCTAAAGTAAAACAAAACCCAGCGTGCTAACATCGTATTTCTATCGTCAACCAAAAACAACCGATGAAACTTCCACCAGGAAGAGCATCTTTTTATATCGGATAGTATTTGCATACATGTCACCAATATTAGTTTGCTTACAGTTAAAGATCAGAGACAGGGTTTCGTATGGCTTTTTTAGGTCAAGCTCATCCATTAAAACAAGTTTGTTTTTTTTTAAATGCAAATATCTAAATGTCAATACTCTTTCCTGTCTACTATCTTCATTTTTCCACGCTAACACTAGAGCATCCTTCGGTGTAATTCCATAAGCAGATTCAAACTCCCTTCAATACCATAAATAGGCCTTATTAAAAAGCCTTTAAACCACAAAAAAGTACAACAGCAGTTTGTAACTGTGTGGTTAGTTCTGCTTGTTGGTAGCGATTAGAACAAACTATGAGTCCAGGGTGCTCAGAACCGAGTAAAAGGGATTCCGGCCGCTTTCTCCCCAAGAGGCAACAATAAAAGCATCCGCCCCTCGCCCCAGTACTTCGCCCGAAAGTGGCTTCTATTCCCGGGACCCAGTCGACAGTAGGAAAAGGGCCTGGCCAGCCCCACTCACCTTGTAGACGTCCCCATAGGTGCCGCTGCCGACCCTCTGGACAAGCTCGTAATCCTGCTGCGGGTTCCGCCTCAGGATGTCCGCGGCAGGCCGCAGCGGGGCCTCCATCTTCGCTTACGGCCCGGCCCCCGCCGGCTCGGCCCGCGGCTCCCTGATTCCCGCTAACGAGCACGAACGACGCCGCTTCCCAACATGGAGCCTCCGCCCGCAGCTCTGCCTGCACGAAGGACGAGCAAAGGCGGGTCGGCGTCGCGGGATACGGCCCCGAGCGGCCCGTGCCCCCGCCCCTTCCCTTCGTTCCGCCAGGGGCCGTGGAAGAGAAACGGGCCTGAAAGGGCCCCCGGCGAGCAGTATCCTTGTTCGGGCTGCGGCCCTTCCCCCACCCCGGCCGCCCGCAAACTGCCTGGCCGGGCCTCCTCGCCTGCCGGGGCCCAGGGCCGGTTCCGTACCTGATGGGGGCGGCCCCGCTCTTTGTTGAGCGCGGAGTCCGGGACCTACTTCCTAGACCTCTCCGGCGTTCCCCTCCCCCGCGCCGACCGGCAGCTCCGGGTCTCCAGACGTCGCCGCCGCCACTCAGCCGCTGCACCGCGCGTTCTCTCGGAGGCGGCGGAGGCGCGTACGGTCGCCGCCGCCGCCGCACCACGTTCCCCACCCGGGGCTGCGTCACCGGGAGACACGTTCCCGGCCAGCATGGGTCGGCGCCCAGCGGCCCGCCCGAGCGCTCCGGCCGCGGGACCAGAGTGCCGCCCTGAGGCCTGCTGAGGACACGACACCCTCCCACCGCGCCACCGCGCCCCCCTAGCCGGGCGCGTCCTTGGAGGGCCTGGACTCTCTCCCTCCCACTCTCAGAAATAAGGGACCCGCCTGGGCATTCGTGGGCCGGCGTGTCTTGGCCAAACCGTCCGCACACTTGTCAGGTAGGCCTGGAGGGTGACGGGTAGAGGAAGAAGGGCAATGGGAACGCAGCCTCCAAGTTCCACACGGAAAAGGTACGTTAAGGGCACTGGGCCAGAAGTAACCTGGCAGCGGGGCGCCGGGGAAGGAGGTGGGGACTGCCAGGTTAACTAAGTCTCGGCACACCCTACTGCACCTTCCTGTTTTGCAAACCATTCCCGGTGGTACCAGTTTGAGGCTGCACTGCACACCTGCACAACCTGTCTTCTACTTAGTTCTTCTGAGACATTTCTGAAATCCTGAATTCCTAAAACTGCTCAATGGCCTTTGTCCCTGTTGGGTACCAGCAGAGTCTCACCGCGGGTATTGCACCTTTAATGAGATCAGGAGTTCCGCAAAAGTAAAACAAAGTCAGGGGGCAGAGACTGGTTCTGGTTCTACCACCTTCTCAGTGTGTGCTCTGGGACAAAACAGCATATTTGGCAACATCTCAATATCCTTATCTGCAGCTTGAAGAGCATAAGATTTTGCATCTGACACCCAAGAAAGTGTTTATAAAGCGTTTTACAGGCTTGTAAAGAGGGTTATCGAATATAAGAGGTTTTAAAGTACTTAACAGTGCACAGCATATATGGAACAGGAGTTCGGGGAAGTAATTTGGCTGATATTTCACAAGCTGTTTTGCAGTTTCAGTTCCAGTCTTGCTCTGAAGGTACAAAGTAAGTTGCCAGTGTTACCTTAAACTGGCTAAGTTATTTCCAGAGCCTCATAGAGATTTTGAACAGAAATGCCAGATGACACTAGCCACTGCATTTAGTGACTGAAACATCACAAAAGAGCAAGTTGGAGATGTTGGCATGTGGCTTTGAACATCCCATTTTTAATTCTGTTCTTGAGAAATATCCTCCTTATTGTTGATAATTGTATAATGTAGAAATTAATTCGCACCTTAACAGGACAGGGAATATATGTATTTTCTTGTGCTCCACACACAAAGGGCACTTATTTGGGGAAGATAAGTAAGCCCAGACTTACTTGCACCATGGACAAAGCCTATGTGTTTGCTGCATTGAAAAAATGTTGAAGAACAGTTCCTTCTTTCAAAGATTCTTGGCACTTGTTTTGGTGGGCACATACTTTTGGCTTCGATGACTCAAAATCTCTTCAAATGTTCTATTGGTATCTTAGTACTTGTTTACTGTCATAGATTCATTTGGGATTTTTTTCCTCTTGCCCTATAAGTATTTATCCTTTATCTAGTCTGAAATATATTTATTCTTACATGTTTATACTTGGATTACTCAAGAGAATTTCAGGCAGCCTGCAGAAAACACTATGAAACGAGATAAAAATAAGTGGGCAAACCAGTATGAAGTTTAAGAGAAGGAAAACACAAAACCAGAACAATGCAACAAATTGGCCAAGCAGAGGAATTTTTTCTTTTTCTTTTATTTTCTTTCTTTCTTTCTTTCTTTTTTTTTTTGAGATAGAGTTTTGCTCTTGTTGCCCAGGCTGGAGTGCAATAGCCTGATCTCGGCTCACCACAACCTCTGCCTCACATGTTCAAGCGATTCTCCTGCCTCAGCCTCCTGAGTAGCTGGGGTTGGAGGCATGTGCCACTATGCCTGACTAATTTTGTATTTTTAATAGAGACAGGGTTTCTCCATGTTGGTCAGGCTGGTCTCGAACTCCTCACCTCAGGTGATCTGCCCCCACCTTGGCCTCCCAAAGTACTAGGATTACAAACGTGAGCCATGCGCCTGGCCCAAGCAGAGGATTTTACAGTGTTTTGAATAACCAGTGAAGAATAACCAACTGATCAAGAAAGAGGCACGTATTTTCCTCATGTGAAGACTTCAAAAAATTTATTTAATGAGACTTCTTCATAAAGTAGAAATGGAATGCCCACTTTGAGACAAGGATAAATATCCTGACAAACCTTTAAGCATGTTATTCTTGAAATACAGCATTTAAATTGAAGTAGGCAATAAAATGTTTGAGGTCATAGGTTTCAACAAGACCCTGGAGTACAGATATTTTATGTTGCAAATAATGGCAGATCCATATGCTTTGAACATCAACCTAGAGGCAGATAGCATGGAAAAAGTCAAGATTTTATGTGGTGGTTCAAAAATGTGTCTGCTATAATCATTATTTTACTTGTACCACAATTCATGCAAAGAGGAAAACATTTGTTTTATACTAACTCCAAAAGAATCTTAAGGATTTTAAAAATACTGGTTGAGTCAGCTGGGCGTAGTAGCTCAGCCTGTAATCCCAGCACTTTGGGAGGCTGAGGGGAGTGGATCACGAGATCAGGAGTTTGAGACCAATGTGGCCGATATGGTGAAACCCTGTCTCTACTAAAAATACAAAATTTAGCTGGGTTTGGTAGTGCATGCCTGTAATCCCAGCTACTAGGGAGGCTGAGGCGGGAGAATCGCTTGACCCCGGGAGGCAGAGGGTGCAGTGAGATTGCAGCATTGCACTCCAGCTTGGGCAACAGAGTGTGACTCTGTCTCCAAAAAAAAAAAAAAAAAAAAAAAAAAAAAAAAAAAAAAAAAAAAAAAAAAAAAAAAAATACTGGTTAAGTTTAACAAGATCAGTGAAGTAGTTTGCTTTGTAAAAAAATTCAAATTCAATTTACTTTAAGTACATATATACTGAGTGAATTTAATTTTACATCCTGAACAATTAAGCAAATAATTTCAAGGTTGAAGTTGATATAATAATATGTTACTTATGTCATGGTAACTAACCAGAGAATTTCTTACAAACCACCCAATTTCATATTACAAAGTATGGAATAAGAATAAATATGGCTTGACAGGTCCTTCTTTCCAACCTAATTGTCATGCATTCTTAGTGTCTTCATTCTATCTGACACGTAAATATTTTTCAGCTTTTACTCTATCAGTATAACAAACTGTAATGGTTTGCCACATGCTTTGTAACGTACTTCCCTTCTTTCAAAGTTCTTCGGTGAAATGCTAACTGTAATCTGTGGTCTCTAGTTTCAGCTCTAACTTCAGCCAAAGCAGAATAAAAAAGAATTGGGGGCCATAAAATGCTTTATCTTATATAAGGTTAAGGTTCACAATTTATTATCCAAGACAGAATGGCTAATTAAACCTTCAAGTGTGATAGGACAGAGCATAAGGACAATGACTTTAGTCTACTGAACATACAGGTTTAAGCAATATAATAATCTCCTGCTTAATCTGCCAACATAAGCTAGTTTCAACATGTAACTCTGTGATCAGTTGACTGCTCTATAGATCTGTTAAACAGAAATAAATGTTGGAAGACATTGTCACAATTATGATTTGGATTTTTAAATACTTGTTATTAAACCATTGTGTTATTAATTAGGGCCACTTGTTTGTTGAGGCATACACCATATTTTCTGAATATAGGGCAATTCTAATATATTTTGTTCTGGATGGCATTAGAACATGTAGCTCATTCAGGATCAGTATCAGGTTATTATGATGAGAGTTTTAAAAAGAAGAGGTGAGAGACCAGCATGGTGACTCACACCTGTAATCCTAGCACTTTGGGAGGCTGAGGTGGGCGGGTCACAAGGTGAGGAGTTTGAGACCAGCCTGGACAATATGGTGAAACCCTATCTCTACTAAACATACAAAAATTAGCCAGGTGTGGTGGTAGGCACCTGTAGTCCCAGCTACTTGGGAGCCTGAGGCCGGAGAATTGCTTGAACCTGGGAGGCAGAGGTTGCAGTGAGCCGAGATCGTGCCATTGCACTCCAGCCTGGGCAACGAGCAAAACTCCATCTCAAAAAAAAAAAACAAAAAAAGTGGTGAGGAAGGCAGTGGATATCCCTTTCATCCAGTTTGAATTGATCATCAGGTATGTTACTGAAGTGGTTTGGCTGTGTCCCAATTCAAGATGTCCAAATGTCATCTTGAATTCCCACATGTTGTGGGAGGGACCTGGTAGGAGGTAATTGAATCATGAAAGCAAGTCTTTCCCATGCTGTTCTCATGACAGTGAGTATGTCTCATGAGACCTGGTGGTTTTAGAAAGAGGAGTTCCCCTACACAAGCTCTCTCTGTTTGCCTGCTGTCATGCATGTAAGATGTGACTTGCTCTTCTTGCCTTCTGCCATGATTGTGAAGCTTCCCAGCCACATGGAACTGTAAGTCCAGTTAAACCTCTTTCTTTTGTAAATTGCCAGGTCTCAGGTTTGTCTTTTTCAGCAGCATGAATACAGACTAATACATTAAATTAGTACCAGTAGAGGGAGGTGTTGCTGAAAAGTTACCCAAAAATGTGGAAGCGACTTTGGAACCAGGTAACAGGCAGAGGTTGGAATAGTTTAGAGGGCTCAGAAGAAAACAGGAAAATGTGGGAAAATTTGGAACTTCCTAGAGACTTGTTGAATGGCTTTGGCAAAAATGCTGATAGTGACATAACAATAAGGTCCAGGCTGAGGTGGTCTCAGATGGAAATGAGGAACTTGTTGAAACTGGAACAAAGATGACTCTTGTGTTTTGGCAAAGACACTGGTGGCATTTTGCCCCTGCCCTAGAGATTTGTGGAACTTTGAACTTGAGAGGGATGATTTAGGGTATCTGGCGGAAGAAATTTCTAAGCAGCAAAGCATTCAAGAGGTAACTTGGGTGCTGTTAAAAGCATTCCGTTTTATAAGAGAAGCAGAACATAAAAGTTTGGAAACCAGGCTGGATGTGGTGGCTCATACCTGTAGTCCCAGCACTTTGGGAGGCCAAGGCAGGCAAATCACAAGGTCAGGAGATCAAGACCATCTGGGCCTACATGGTGAAGCCCTGTCTCTACTAAAAATACAAAAAAAAAAAATAGCTGGACATGGCGGCCCATGGGCCTGTAGTCCCAGCTACTGGGGAGGCTGAGGCAGGAGAATTGCTTGAACACAGGAGGTGGAGATTGCAGTGAGCTGAGATTGCGCCACTGCACTACAGCCTGGGTGACAGTGCGAGACTCTGTCTCAAAAAAAAAAAAAAGTTTGGAAACTTTGCAGCCTGATAATACAATGGAAAAGAAAATCCCATTTTCTGAGGAAAAATTCAAGCAGGCTGCAGAAATTTGCATAAGTAACAAAGAGCTGGATGTTATCCCCAGACAATGGGGAAAATGCCTCCAGGGCATGTCAGAGGTCTTCACAGCAGACCCTCATCACAGGCCTGGAGGCCTAGAAGGAAAAAGTGGTTTCGTTGACCCAGGGTCCCTGTGCTGTGTGCAGCCTAGAGACTTGGTGCCCTGCATTCCAGCTGCTCCAGCTATGGCTAAAAGGGGCCAATATAGAGCTAGGGCCACGGCTTCAAAGGGTTCAAGCCACAAGCCTTGGCAGCTTCCATGTGGTGTTGAGCCTGCTAGTACATAGAAGTTGAGAAGTGAGGTTTGGGAGCCTCTGCCTAGATTTCAGAAGATGTATGGAAATGTCTGGATGTCCAGGCAGAAGTTTTCTGCAGGGGCAGGGCTCTCATGAAGGACCTCTTTAGGGCAGTATGGAAGGGAAATGTGGGGTCTGAGCCCCCACACAGAGTCCCTACTCGAGCACTGCCTAGTGGAGCTGTGAGAAGAAGGCCACTGTCCTCCAGACCCCAGAATGGTAGATCTACTGGCAGCTAGCACTATGCACCTGGAAAAGCTGCAGACACTCAGCACCAGCCCATAAAAACACCCAGAGGGAAGCTGTACCCTGCATAGCCACAGGGGTGGAGCTGCCCAAGACCAAGGAAACTAACCTCTTGCATCAGTGTGACCTGGATGTGAGACATGGAGTCAAAGGAGATCATTTTGGAGCTTTAAGATTTAACTGCCCTGCTGGATTTTAGACTTGCATGGGGCTGTAGCCCCTTTGTTTTGGCTAATTTCTCACATATGGAAGGGCTGTATTTATCCCAAAGCTTGTACCCTCACTGTATCTAGGAGGTAACTAACCTGCTTTTGATTTTACAGGCTTATAAGTGGAAAGGACTTGTCTTGTCTCAGATGAGACATTGGACTGTGGACTTTTTAGTTAACACTGAAATGAGTTAACACTTTGGGGGACTGTTGAGAAGCCATGATTGGTTTTGAAATGTAAGGACGTGAGATTTGGGAGGGACCAGGGGCTGAATGATGTGGTTTGGCTGTGTCGCCTCCCAAATCTCATCTAAAATTTCACATGTTATGGGAAGGTAATTGAATCATGGGGGCAAATCTTTCCCATGCTGTTCTCATGATGGTGAATAAGTCTCATAAGATCTGATGATTTTAAAAAGGGGTGTTCCCAGCTGTGTGTGGTGGCTCATGCCTGTAATCCTAGCACTTTGGGAGGCTGAGGTGGGTGGATCATGAGGCCGAGAGATCAAGACCATCCTGGCCAACATGGTGAAACCCCATCTTTACTAAAATATAAAAATTAGCTGGGCATGGTGGCACGGGCCTCTAGTCCCAGCTGCTTGGGAGGCTGAGGCAGGAGAATTGCTTGAACCCAGGAGGCGGAGGTTGCAGTGAGCCGAGATCATGCCACTGCACTCCATCCTGGTGCCTGGAGACAAAGTGAGACTCTGTTTCAGAAAGGGGGTGTCCCGTGTATAAGCCCTCTCTTTGCCTGCCACCATCCATGTAAGATGTGACATGTTCCTCCTTGCCTTCTGCCATGATTGTGAGGCTTTCCCAGTCACGTGGAACTGTAAGTCCAATTAAACCTCTCTATTTTGTAAATTGCCCAGTCTTGGGTGTGTCTTTATCAGCAGCATGAAAATGGACGAATACAGTTACAAAGCTGTTTATTTTAACTTTTATTCTTGGAGTGGTTTTAAGTTTTATGTGAAAATTGGTAGAAGGATTTCTGTATTCAACTCACAAATTGATTTTATCTACAAATTGAATAGCTAAGGAAAGATAGCAGATTACAAATAATCTTATGCTGTTCCTTATTGGTTTCCTCACACAATAATAGGTATATCTAAAAGGGTGCCCAAAGTTTGCCCATACCTCATGTAGACTAGTGTTAGGAGCAGGAAAAGCCACAATGCTTGGCTGGGATCCTATCCTACAGCTGGATAGCTCTTGCAGGATTCCAATAAGCTTTCCTTTTCTTTGTCTCTCCAAAGCAAGGATAATAATGGCTTTCCACTGTTGCCAGTCTGAGGATTCCTTGCTATCTATGGTGGTTCCCTTAACCCTGTACTCATTTTTAATCATTTATTTATTTATTAGAGATGAGGTCTTGCTCTGTTGCCCAGGCTACAATGCAGTGGCCATTCACAAGTGCTATCATACTGTACCACAGCCTCAAGCAATCCACCTACCTCAGCCTCCCAAGTAGCTGGGACTACAGGTGTGCACCACTGTGCCAGCTTTGATTTTTGTAAATGGTTCTTTTATTCTATTCTTTCTCTGTGCTTTTTCTCCCCAGAAACCTGATTGATAAAGTTATAGGGATTAGAATTAGTCTCAGAAAAGAGACTTTCAAAAATGGCTTTCTAGGATGATATTACTCACATATCTGATGATTACTTACATAAACTACTTGCCAAGGAAAATGAAACAGTGGTATTCTATGGCATGAAGTGGTATCACAGTTGCTCAAACTATTGGTAGTGGCATGAAATGGAGTGTCAGTGTAGGGCACAAGACTGAAAGATCAATCTCTAGCAATTAGCTGCTATGACAATGAGGTTTACTAAAATTGTTGTATCATTTGGCTCTTCTGATTGCTTCTGTGAAAGTACATGGAAAAAAAAGACAAATAGCCTTGAATTCCAAATAAAAGGCATGAATAGAAAATCAGAAAATTTCCTTGACAGCTTTGAAGACATCCATTACCTCTTATAGCTGAGGAGAAGATATAGCTGAGGATCAAGTCCAGAGCAGTGTTAATTAAATGTGAGACCTAGTTAAGGTAAGAGCATAGGACCTGGTGGAGAAGGCCTAGGACCTATGACATGGGATGGGGGCATCTGAGCAGTTATGAATGAGGCTTAGAACTTTAAACATGAGTTAGAAGAAAGAGTTTCTGTATAGCCCTGATGGGTAAGTACATGGCGTGCTCTTGGAGGAGAGCTTATACACTGAAGAATTTGTAGGATCTTGGTAAATACTTACCTTGGATTCAGACTTGCTGTGTTGACTTGAGTGTCTAGAAGTCTTTCTAAGTGGGTTACTAGAAGCTTGTCCTCAACAATGGCTTACAATCTATGTGCTGAGACACCAGAATTTCCCTGGCATACTGTAGAAGAAAGAATCTCAAGGTTTAGGGAGATGGGAATGTTGGATTTTCTCTATTATAGTCATTCTGCTTAGTCATACTCTATTCATACCATGCCCAGAGGGCCTATAGAATTTACTCTTATCAAGACATTGAATGAGGGAGAACAGATACCCTTGGTAAATTCTTTTATGGCTGCCCCCTGTAGATTAGAGATGATGATCGGGAGCCCACAGAGCCCACAATGAAACTGGGACCCATGATTTTATATTCTGGTAGAGGCCAGGTGGCTCAACTGTCAAAGACATGTTTAGCACAGTTACTGTAATAACCTTCAGGAAGCAGTGAAAGTTGGGATGTTTTGACTGCAGGGATAGGTAGTAGTATCCTATTGATCCCTGAGTCTCTAGGAATGAATAAAACCATTAGCCTACTGAAGTGCTGTTTGACATATGTAGGTGGAAAAATCCTGGGACTGCTAGGTAGAAACCTAACTGAAATCATTGTAATAGAGATTCAAGCCATATTACCTGAATCCTAGACATAAACCCAGTTCACAAACCTGGAATGCCTTAATTAAGGTGAGGCCAGATGTCTTTAAGAAAGAGTCCCATAAAGCAGTTAGGTATAAATGGTGACTTTTCTGTAAGGCCATTTCCAGAGGCATTTGTAGCCTTTTACCAGGGTGATTGTAAAGTAAGGAATGGGAGATTCTAGTACTTTCTGGAGGGTAATTGATATTGGCTCTAAATACTAATCTCTGCAGCCTCAAAATACCACCAAAATTCCAGTGATTAAGATAGATATTTTAAAAAGTCAAGTGTAGTCTTGGTTTTGATCCATTTCATAGTGGGGCAGTGGGACTAAAGTTCCATTCTGGTGTTATTTTTCCAGTCCCAAAATACATGTGAGCATAGATATATTGAGTAGCAGAATCCCTACATTAAGTTTATAGAGAGCTATTATGATTGGTAGGGACAAGTGTAACCTCCCTAGCTAACTTCTTCATGCCAAAGTAGAATACCAAAATCAAACTTGATTACTGGGGACATTACAGAGATTAGTGCCACCATTAAAGATATGAAAGCTACAAGTGTTTTCCTTTTAACTCATCTTGACTCATGTAATAGCCAAATTAGTTTTGGAGAATGTCTTTGGATTATTAAAAATTTAATCAAATGTTGATGCCAATCATAACTGTGTTTCCACATGTGGGATCTCTACTAGAGTAAATCAGCACAGCTCTTGGCACCTAGAAGGTAGCTATTGACTTGAAAACTAGAATGTAGCTTTCTTTCCAATTGCCATAAGCAAAAATAATCAGAAGCAGTTTGCTTTCATATGATTGCAACCTCACTGTCATTGTATCACCTCAGGGATATTTAAAGACTTTTGTTCTATAATAGAGTGTCATTCCAGAGGGACCTTTGTTTCCTTGATATCCAATAGAATATCATGGTAGTCTTTTATCTTGATAACATTATGCAAATTGGACCTTGTGAGCAGGAAGTAGCTCACCCTACATACTTTTTAAAATACCCTTCATACCAGAGAATGAGAGATAAATCCGCTTCAGGAAACTGACACAAACCTGAAATTTCTGACAACAAAGTGGAGTTCTGGTGCTCTACCTTATATCATCCACCTCAAAGATGCACAGTGTTTGTTTGGCTTATTTGTATTTTGAGACAATATACTGCATTTGTACTCTTTGACCCATGTTACCTGTATGACTGCCACCTTGTTCATATGACTTAGAACAACATAAAGCCCCACAGAAAGTCCAGGCTATGATGCAAGCTGCCCTGACACTTAGGCTTTAGGATTCAGCAGACCCAATGGTAAATAGGGTAGTGTATGGAGTCTGTTGCAAGCCCAGTAGCAGAATCCCAATGCAGACTCCTAGGATTTTGGTATAAGAATATGCCCTTATCTGCTGACAGCTATTGTGCATTTGAAAGGCTACTCTTGATTTGCTACTAGGCCTTAGTAGAGGCTAGACACCTGACCATAGGATACTAGTAACTATGTGACATGAACTGCTCTTTAGAAATGGGGTGTTACCCTTCATGTTCTTACTGGTAAGTGGGAGTTGAACAATGAGAACACATGGACACAGGGAGGGGAACATCACACACCAGAGCCTGTCAGGGGTTGAAGGGGGAAGGGGAGGGAGAGCACTAGGACAAATACCTAATGCATGTGGGGCTTAAAACCTAGATGACAGGTTAATAGGTGCAGGAAACCACCATGGAACACGTATACCTGGAACAAACCTACACGTTCTGTACAGGTATCCCAGAACTTAAAGTAAAATTTAAAAGAAAAAAAAAGAAATTGGGTGTTAACCTAATTTGTTGGATCATATGTTGAACATGGGCAGCAGAATTCCATTGTCAAATGGAAGACTATACACTAATGTGGCCTGAGATGATCTGGAAGACACAAGTAAATCACATGAAACAAATGTTCATTGAACCTGCCCTTACTTCTTTGCCACCTGTTGTTTTTCAACTCGTTATCTGTAGGCTCATGCCATTTAGCAGAGGAAGAAAAAGTTTAGGCCTGGTTATGATATGCTAGCACTAACTTGAAGCAGACAGCCACAGAATTATATGCCCACACCATAATGGGATGGCCCTGAAAGATAGTGAGGAGGAGAAATTCTCCCAGTGGATATCACTTTGAATAGTACATCTGGTTGTCTTCCTTTTCAGGAAGATGAATTGACCTGAGGTATGGATCTGCACTGATTTATGCACAGTAGTGAATAGGTTGGTCAATGACTTGGAAGGAAGAGGATTTGAGATAAGGAAGTCAGTGGGAGAAGTATGGATGGATTCTTAAAATTGCCCAGATTGTGAAAATATCTGTGAACTATCATACTGCCCAGCAGAGGGCATCCATCCTGATAGTTACACAAGATCTGTCCTACAGATGTCAATCAGCCTCTTTACCCAGTCACTCTAGTGCTTGCTCAGTGGGCCCACGTGACAACAGAAATGCAGGCTAAGAGTAGATTCAACAACGTGGGCTTCTACTTGTCAAGGATAATTCAGTTACTGCCACTATGGAGTGATTAATCTGCTTATAACAGAGGCCATTGCGGGGACCCCAGTATGATACTGTTCCCTTGACAGATTGGTCAACTATCTGGTGGCAGTTTAATTATACTAGATTCCCTTCATTATAGAGAGAAGAGTGATCTGTCATCATGGGAATAGATGCATATTCCAGGTACAGGTTTACCCTCCCTGCTTGGAAAGCTTCTATTAGTGCCACAATTCATGGGCTTAGAGAATGCCTTATTTTATCACCATATATCACAAATATCTTTGAGCAAGAAAGTAATTTTCTTATGAAGGAAGTGTGGCAACAGAGTCATGCCCATGGAATTAACTGATCTTACCCATCAGGAGCAGCTAGTTTGATAGGATGGAGGAAAGTATGCAGAAGGGTCAATTGTGGTACTGGCTGAGAGAAAACTCCTGTAAGGATGTGGTGTAGGACTCAACCCAGTCACCATTATATGTTGCCATCTACTCAATATTCAGAATGCGTGGGCCTGTGAACCAAGGAGCCGAGGTAGGAGTGGCTCTTCTATTATTCCTAATTCTCTTGAAGAGTTTTTTTCTCTACAACCTTGTCTTTATCATATTGTCCCTACAGCATTGGACTTGGTGGGTTTGGAGGCCCTAGTGCCCGAGAGATTGATACTTTCCCCAGATGACATGGTCACAATTGTATTTATTGGGAAGCTGAAACTACGACCTGGCTATTTTGGAGTCTTCAGATCACTAAATCAACAGTTAGAAAGGGGGTCATTGTACTAGTTGGGGTGATTGATTCTAACTACCGTGGGGAAATTGGTTATTGCTCCACAAAGGCACCAAGGAAGACTATGTCTTGAATCTCAGGTATTCACTAAGGTGTCTCCTAGTATTCATATCTCTAATATTACTGGACAGTGGGGAACTGAAGCAACCCAGTGAGGATGAGACCACTAAGGACTTGGATCCTCTGGGACTAAGGTTGGGTGACCCCACCAGATAAGGTATGAGTCAGGGTTATGGTAAAATGGAAGCCATGATCATCACTTCGGCCCTTGGGCCCAATAACTACACTCTCTTCTCTGTCCTTACTATCAGAACACAATTTTGTTGACCTTTTCCAAGCGGCTATGTCCATCAGGGGAGACTCAGTCACTTGATTGGTCTAGCCTCATTTTTCTTGTTAAATCTTGATTGATCTAGCCTCATTTTTCTTGTTAAAGGAATGGTTTAGGCTTGGACAATTCTGGACAGTGACACAGGAGGAAAAGTCTGCTGGAGTGCTTCTAGGAAGGTTTTCCTTGCAATTACCAGGGTATATAAGACACAGACATGACTTTTTCTGTCTCTAGGCATGAGTGTCTGCTTCTGATGTAACTGGAATGCCGAATGTCATTTTGAAAACGTAAGAGGAGCCAGCATTAGAAAATAAGCTAGATGGGCACTGGTGGCTCACACTTGTAATTTCAGCACTTTGGGAGGCTGAGGTGGGAGGATTGCTTGAGCTCAGGAGTTTGAGATCAGCCTGGGCAATATAGTAAGACCTCATCTCTGCTAAAAGTTGGGGAAAAAAATTAGCCAGGCATAGTGGCATGAAGCTATAGGTGCAGCTACTCAGAAGGATGAAGCAGGAGGATTGCATGAGCCTGGAGATGAATGCTGCAATGAGCTATGATTGTACCACTGCAATCCAGCCTGAGTGACAGAGTGAGACCCATTCTCAAAAAAAAAAAAAAAAAAAGAAAGTGAATAAAAGAAAGGAAGCCAACTATAATTTGACAGATCCTTCACCAGATTACTGAATGGTGTATGTCCACTGCTTGAACTTGGATGGCCAGGCTGTGAGCCAAGGCCATGATGCCTAGCCAAGGAGTATTCAGATACTCTCCATGATGTTTGTGTTTCTGAGAACCCAAACATCATGGAGAGTATCTGGGAATCTACCAAATAAATAAATAAATAAATAAATAAACGGTCTCATTGCTTAAACACAGAAGGCAAAGAGCCAGAAAATTAACTTAAATGCAGTTTAGAGATGGGAAGTGGCACAGATCTCTAGAGCTGTCCTGCTACTGTTGGGAAATTCCCTGTATGTAAGTCCTAATAAACCCATCCACTTGCCAATCTGAACTTGTCTGAGTCATTTTTGGTTCTCTCAGCTCCCTCCCAGTTTTGGAGATAATTTTTTTCTATACAATCCTAGGTTTTTTGTGTAATAGTTGGCATCACAGGAATCTAAGAGACCAAAGGAAGATTCAGGAAGGGGTGTCTGCAGTGGGAATCCCAGGGTGGTCGACAGCATCCATGTGGGGTGAAGTTGCCAACTGCTCAACCTTTGTGGGCTGCTGCATGAGTACAGGGACACTTGGAAAATTCCAGTAGGAAAAAGCATGTAGTGCAAGGACATAAGATGTTGAAGTACAATAAGGATAGCAAATGTGCTGTTGCTGTGGTAAGGCTCGCTACTGAGAAATGGTTAAAGCAGGAAAAATAGATACAAAAGTTAAGGGAGGAGCTGCAATTAGAAAGAGACATTCGAATAGGGGATTTGGTGGAGAAAGTAGACAAAAGGGAGAAAGGATAGGAACTCCTGCAGCTTATGTGTCCAAAAAAAGGAAAGTTCAAAGGCCTGCCGGTTTCCTAGGACTCCAGCTGGTTACAAATTATGACTCATCCTTGTGCACTTTTACAAACCGATGGGCAAATTACAGCAAGAAATATTCAGAGCTCAAATGCTTCACCTTCAACTATAGTTAAGCAGATCTTCTGAAGCTCTCTATTTCTCTCTTTTCTTTTCTGCCTGCTTTGAATCTACTGTTATGAAACTACTGGTGTTGAAATAAAACTCACTGAGTATGGTACTGCTAATTCAAGGCTCCATGGGGATTTTGTTTTTCTTACACAGTTCAGACAATTCTAGCTAAATTGTACATGTTAGAAACTAATTTGAAACTGAAGAAAAGGGATAAGTGAGGTTTTTAAAAAATCAAACTGCTGCTTTTCTTTGGCAAGGTGGCGGGGTACAACTTGACTAATCGCATTGCTCACTTTTTGGATTGGCATCTAGTCTTTCTGCTCCTTTCTGGCATCTAGTCTCTCTGTAAAGGAGATATATAATGAAAAGGATTTATTATAAGGTAATTGGACCTTCTTAGTCTACCAACATGGTAGACTTTGCTATGGATATATACGAAAACCTTTATTCTGTTGATATTCCTCAGGCTTTGAGAGAGAAAAGAACCATAGTTGTTGTGCAACTTGAAACAGCTTCAGGCAGAAACAGAACCAATTGTGAAAATGTTTCAAGATCCATAAACTACAAGGCAAATGCAGTCAACCAGGGATGGTAGGATGCCCTTTGACTACCTGGTGGACGAGCATGGTTTTAGGCAGGAATATTTAGATACGCTCTATAGATATGCAAAATTCCAGTATGAATGTAGAAATTACTCAGAAGTAGCAGAATATCTTAATTTTCTTAAAGTGTTGGTCCCAGCAACAGATAGAAATGCTCTAAGTTCCCTCTGGGGAATGCTGGCCTCTGAAATCTTGATGCAGAATTGGGATGCAGCCATGAAAGACCTTATAATTGAAAAGAGACCATAGATAATAATTCTATGAGTTCTCCACTGCAGTCTCTTCAGCAGAGAACGTGGCTCATTCACTGGTCTCTGTTTGTTTTCTTCAGTCACCCCAAAGGTCGTGATAATATTATTGATCTCTTCCTTTACTAGCCACAGTATCTTAATACAGCTCAGACAATGTGTCCACATGTTCTTCGCTATATGACTACAGCAGTCATAACAAACAAGAATGTTTGATGATGTCGGCAGATACTAAAAGATCTAGTTAAAGTTATTCAACAGGTGTCTTACACATTTAAAGACCCAATTGCAGAATGTGTTGAATGCTTATATGTTAACTTTGACTTTGATGGGGCTCAGAAAAAGCTGAGGGAATTTGAGTCAGTGCTTGTGAATGACTTCTTCTTGGTGGCTTGTCTTGAGGATTTCATTGAAAATGCCCATCTTCATATTTGAGACTTTCTGTCACGTCCACCACTGTATCAGCATTAACATGTTGGCAGATAAATTGAACATGACTCCAAAAGAAGCTGAAAGGTGTATTGTAAATTTGATTAGAAATGCAAGACTGGATCCCAAGATTGATTCTAAATTAGGTCATGTGGTTGTGGGTAGCAGTGCAGTCTCACCTTATTAGCAAGTGATTGAAAAGGCCAAAAGTTTTTCTTTTAGAAGCTAGATGCTGGCCGTGAATATTGAGAAGAAACTTAATCAGAATAGCAGGTCCGAGGCTCCTAACTGGGCAACTCAAGATTCTGGATTCTACTGAAGAACCATAAGGAAAAGAAGAAAAAACTATAAAAGAAAGATGAAATAGGGCCGGGCGCGGTGGCTCAAGCCTATAATCCCAGCACTTTGGGAGGCCGAGGCGGGTGGATCATGAGGTCAAGAGATCGAGACCATCCTGGTCAACATGGTGAAACCCCGTCTCTACTAAAAATACAAAAAATTAGCTGG
>NW_016107673.1:1335440-1336773 GCF_001604975.1 Cebus imitator
ATGAAATAATAAAACTATTATATAAAGGGTGACTTACATTTTGGAAACAACATTGACTGTAAATTTTGAAGAACTAGAATAAAACTGACTATGATTTAAAAAAAATGAAACTGCTATGAAAACTGCTTTACCTAAAATTTTGGTTCACAGCCTTCATTGAATTACCTATTAGGGCAAATAAAGTTTAGTCGTGTGAAGGGGTCACAATTTTGATTCAGTTATCATAATTTGGATTCGGTCATAATTTGGATTCGTTTATCTTTTATAGACTGATGAGTTTATGATACTGTCTCATGTCTTGAGTTCTGAAGTAAAAGGTATTGGGGGGTATGTGTGCAGGTGTGTGTGTGAGAGTATACATGTTTAAATATGTTTATATGTATTTATGTTATGTCTGACATACTACCAACTTGTCTTATAAGTAAATGAGTACTCATACATCAATTAAGGTCAAATACTTTTTAAGTTAATATAAATTTAGTAATCTTTAATAAATAAGCTGGCTTTAAAATTATGGTAAAGTAAAATAGAAATGTCTTCAGAATTGTCAGCATACATTTTTCTCTGGGTTTACTGATTGGATGAGTTTTACATTTGACTGTGCTACATACTTTAAGACGTCAGAGTTTGACATGAAAATTATAAGACTGTAAACCCAGCCAAAACCAGAATGATCTTTGTTTATGTGGATTTTTTTTGACAAATAAGACTAATTTAATATTATTGGTTCAATGAAAGTAACAAAATCTGAATGATCAGCAAAATGCCCATGTGTTTAACTTTAAGGTTTTTACTTATGTGAACATCTTATGTTTACAGGCTATAAAAAACAGGGGCCAGGTGTGGTGGCTGAAGCCTGTAATCCCAGCACTTTGGGAAGCCAAGACAGGCGGATCACCTGAGGTCAGGAGTTCGAGACCAGCCTGGCCAACAGGGTGAAACCCTGTCTCTACAAAAATATATTAAAAAATTAGCTGGACATGATGGCAGGTACCTGAAATCCCAGCTACTCAGGAGGTGGAGGCAGGAGAATTGCTAGAACCGGGGAGGCGGAGGTTGCAGTGAGCTGAGGTCGCACCATTGCGCTCCAGCCTGGGTGACAGAGTGAGATTCCATTTCAAAAAAAAAAAAAAAAAATGGTTATCAGGAAAATAAGTTAGAATAGTGATTAGCTTTGTCTAATATCTCAGTTCTCACGAGTAATCTAGACAAAGTGCTAAAAATGAATGAATTAGATAAATGTGAATGAGTTAAATGCTTATAGGTGAACTCTTGTGTAATTTTAAATCTTAAAATTATTATTTCAGTGAATGTCTGAGTGACTTCCAGTTAT
>NW_016107673.1:1336847-1342512 GCF_001604975.1 Cebus imitator
CTCCTGCCTCAGCCTCCTGAGTAGCTGGGACTACAGGCATGTGCCACCACACCTGGCTAGTTTTTTATATTTTAATAGGGCTGGGATTTTACCATGTTGTCCAGGATGGTCTCAATCTTCTGACCTTCTAATCCACCTGCCTTGGCCTCCCAAAGTGCTGGGATTATAGGTGTGAGCCACTGTACCTGGCCTGGTTGCACTTTGGTGCCCGTTAATGGGAAATAAAATCTATTATGTGGGAGTAGCATTGGTGGACCTCTATGAGCTGAATAAAAACAAAGACTGTCTGAAAAGAAATCAAGGAACAAAAAGGGGATGGGCCACATAGGTGCCTGTACACTTGCCCTAGCCCAGGCAGGCAATGTACAAGAAATAATACTGCTTATCAGGGTGGTATCCTGAGATCACCCAAACAATCCAGAAGTTACATAAGGTACAAATAGGCCAGAACCCCTATAATAGTCCTGCGTGGTCTGTGAAAAGGCCAAATGGCACCTGGAGAATGATGGTAGACTACCATGAGCTAAACAAGATGGTGTCGCTCATTTCTGCTGCTGTACCCAATATTGCTCAACTGCTAGAGCAAGTAGTCCTTAAGCTGGGAAGTGTCCATGCTATGATTGACCTTTTCCAGTATTTCTTTAGCAGAAGATTTACAAGACCACTTTACCTTCACTTGGGAGGGCCAATCACTTTCCAGGTACTACCAAAAGGATATCTGCACAACTGCACCATCTGTCACAGTATAGTTGCACAGTACCCATCTAGACTCTCTTTGCCTTCCTCAGTCTCCGTGTTTCACTATATTCATGATATCATGCTAACCCTAGAGTCTCTTGCAGATCAGAGACTACCCTACAAACCACCTAGGGTTTGGATGGCCTAAAGGACAGGGGATGGGAAGTCAACCCCAAAAAGATACAGTGGCCCAGGATAGCCATCAAATTCCTAGGAGTTACCTGGTTAACTAAGACATGAAACATACCTGGAGCTGTCATTGATAAGGTAGTACAGAAGTTTGTTCCCCAGACAGTAAAGTAACTGTAGATTTTCCTAGGTTAACTGGGCTAATGGAGGATATTCATTCCTCATTTGGCATGAACCCTCAGCCCATTGTATACCCCAATAAAGAAGAATAAAAAATGGGATTGGACATACATAGAGCAAGAGGCTTTTGACAAAGCACAAATATTGGTGAAACAAGCCCACGCACTAGGGGTCCCACTGCCACAGTATCCTTTTGTATTAGAAGTCAGTAGAGATGCCACAGGGATGACTTGGAGTTTGTGGCAAAGGCAGCCAATGGGAATGGTAACTGTAGGGTTTTGATCTCAATTATGAAAGGGGGCAGAGTCCCACTATATAGTCCTAGAGCAACAGCTATTAGCTGTGTATAGGGCATTGCAACAAGCAGAGGCTATGACCACCAGAAAGCAGACCACACAATAAAAATGGTCTACCCCATGAAAGGTGGATGGAAGGCTTTCTAACCAAGCCCACTGCTGGATGGCACAATTACACACCCTGCAGAAATGGCATGCTGTCTACAAGAAAGGGGTGTCCTGTCTACTAGTACTTTAAGTCAGCTACTACAGGAGGTTCTTGGACCTGTTCACTTTAAACAAGTGGAGGGAGCCAAGATGATAATGGAACCACCTACCAGGCCAACCATCATATATAAGGGGACCCCGCCAATACCCACAAGGGCCTGGTACATTGATAGGTCTAGCAAAGGCTCCCAATACCAGTGGTCAGTGTTCATGGTACAGATGGATACTGACACCATATCACCATATAGGTACATCGTAAGAGCAGCCACAGCATGGGCCACAGCAAAGGCAGCAGGCATCCGCATCCTCTGTGCAGTTATTCTAGCAGCTGTTCATAACTGTGAGGCCTACTCACAGCTGAGACCTAGAAGGATTTTCTCTGTACCAAGTCACATACATAAAGCCTTACAACCTCTACAGGACTGGCAAATCAGTTGTATTGCTCCTCTGTCCTGGAATAGTAGGGAAAGGTATACCTTAACCTGTGTAGACACAACAATGGGACTATTACAGGCCTTCCCAATAACACATGCCACCCAGCTGGAGACCATCAAGTATCTCACTGCTCTTAGTGTTATATATGGCATGCTAAGAAGAATATATAATGATCAGGGCTCCCATTCATGGGCCACGATACCCAGCACTGGGCATCAGAACAAAACACCTGAAGGTTTTTGTTCTGACTGTGAACATCAGACCAAAGGTTCCACTACCGTGTAACCCAACAGGGGCAGGACTCCTAGAAAAACAAGAATGGCCTGTAAAAAACCAATTACATGTACTGTCTCAGGATGGCTAAGTTCCTGGACTAAGAATCTCCCTGAAGCCATACAAATTTTAAATGAGTTACCCACTAATACACATGGCATCACTTCCTATGAATGATTGGCTAGGCCTGTGAAATAGGCCCTGCAAACTCTCAGGCTTACCTCTCAGACACTGAGCCTTGCTTCTGAAGCAGAAGCCATACTGTTCTCCTAAGAACACCTGTGCATCTGCCAAGTGTTGATGGCTATGTGAACCTGAATTTGAGCTGGAAAGTGCCCCTATGCTGGACTGGTTTTATGATGCTGGAGGGTGAATGAAGACTGCCAGAGGATAGTTGATCCCAGCTGATCCCAGAGGCTTATGATATCAACATGCAGCAGCACTGATACCTGCTGGAATGGTCGTAGTGCAGATAGTGTAGGCAAGGCTGGAAGCTTACCAGTTGGCTACTATGCCCACTCCTAGGGAGGGAAGCCATGTGTGGTACTATAAGCCAGAACTGAAGCCTTTGACAGCTTCCCTAATAGAGCCAATGGGAGAAAATACAGCAGTAATAATGTTACAAGGAGTGGATACACCTTGAGGGTCTCTTCTGAACACCTGTGTTTGCCTTGTTTTTGCTATCCATGGTAGCTGGTAATGTCTTCCTGAACTGTTTTATATACTGTAGACATGGCTTGTAGGCACAAGCCGTGGCTATACATTATAGGTCTGTGTAGTTCTTCTCATAACCCACTCAAGGATTCTCATGCAAGATTGGTGGGAAGAATGTAAGAGCTGGAAAGTGGGGTGGATTGTAGAGTGATGTGTCCCCACTAGGTTACTTAGGGTATATGTCCTCTGCTTGAACCTGGGAGGCTGGGCAGTGAGCCAAGACCATGGTGCCCACCGGAGGAGCAAGTGTCCCTGAGAACCCAAACATCTCAGACTCAAACGCAGTAAAGAAGTTCCAGGAAAGCTGTTTAAAAGCAGTTTAGAGATGGGAGGTGGCATGGATCTCTAGAGCTGTCCTGCTGCTGTCCAGAAGTGCCCTGTATAAGTCCTTACAAATTCATCCACTCACTGGGCTGGACTTGTCTGAGTCATTCTTTTGTCTCTTGGTTTCCTCCCAGCTTGGGGGAACATTTTTTCTACACAATCCTGGATTATTTTCTCATAACAACAGCACACTGAAGATGACTGAGTGCAACCTTAGTCTTTTTAGCAAGGTCTTCTGGTTATTTCCAACATCTATTTCTCTTCTTTGTTTAGTAATAGACTCCAAAATTTTTGTTGCATACATAGTATATTTATTAATGAGGTGGGACATGGTAGGTCAATGGTATTTGAATGGAGATGATATGTGCACCTTCTGGGTTGTACCCTTAGAGAGAATGGATATATTCCTTTCTTCCCTTTTAACTTTCTGTATAGCTAAAATGAAAATGTGTGTGTCCACACTAGAGCAGCCATCATGGATCATATGATGGAACTCCCAAGTGAACGATGGAAAAAGGCATGAGGAACTTTAGTTCCTTCATATGTTGAAACTACAATATCAGCCCTGGATGGCTTACAGAAATAAATATTTGTCTTATTTCAGCCATTGTAATTTTTATAGCAGCCGAAGCTATATCCTAATGAATATACTTCATGATACCACTGAGCTGATGAATTGACCACCATAGAATCAATCTATTTTTAAACAAATTGTTGTGTGAAAGTAAATGTCCTTTTTTTGGTTAAGACATTTTGAGTTACAGCCAAAAGCATTCTGATTGACATAAATACTTAACTAAGATTGCTATTTATAGAGGAAAGGAGCAAATTTAAGCATCAACTATTGAGAAACTTCTGATTGAGGGAGCTCTTTGCTTATGATGGAGGAAAATGAGCGTGGTGAAAGAACCAATGGAAGAAAAAGTAGTTGAAGATACAGGGGGAAGAGAATAGTTTGTGCAGTAACATCCCAGAAAAGTCAGGAAGAGAGAGGATCTAAAGTACTAAAGTTCGAATGGAGTAATACCTTTTCTTCTTTTATTCTGATTTAAAATGAACTTGACATTTGCCTTTTTAAAACATTTTTATTGAGACATAATTCACATACCATACAATTCACCAACTTAGGTTGTACAATTCAGTGGAGTTTTTTGTTTTGTTTAATTTTTTAGACAGGCTCTTGCTCTGTCATCCAGGCTGGAGTGCAGTGGCCTGAATCCTTGAACTCCTGGGCTCCAGGGATCCTCCCACTTCAGCCTCTGGTCATCACTGTACCCGGCTAATTTTTGTATTTTTTATAGAGATGGGGTCTTGCTATGTTGCACAGGCTGGTCTCGAGCTACTGGCCTCAAGCGATCCTCCCACCTCAGCTTCCCGAAGTGCTGGGATTACAGGCATGAGCCATTGCACCCAGCCTAATCCATTGGCTTTTAGTATACCTAAAGTGTTGTGTAAAGTTGATTTCATAATGAATTCTGAAACATTGTCGTTGCCCCAAAAAGAAACCTCATACTCATTAGCAGTCACTCTCCAATTTCTCCCGAACCTCCCACTCCTTTCCTCCATCCCTAAGCAATAATTAAGCTACTTTCTGCCTCTTTAGATTTGCCTATTCTGGAAGTTTCATATAAATGGAATCATATAATGTGTGGTCTTTGTGGCTGGCATCTTCCATTTACCATAATGTTTTCAAGGTCCATCTATGTTGTAGCATGTATCAGTACTCAATTCCTTTTTATGACCAAATAATGTTCTATTATATGGATATAATACATTTTGTTTATCCATTCACTAGTTATTTGGCACTGGGATTGTTTCTACCTTTTGGCTATTATGAATAATGCTGTTATAAATATTCCTGTACAAGTTTTTGTATGCACATATATTGTAATTTCTTTAGGATATATATCTAGGAGTGCTAAAGTATATGGTAATTCTATGTTTAACTTTTTGAGGAACTGCCAGACTTTTTCCCAAAGTATCTACACAATTTTCTATTTCCATCAGCAGTGTATGAGGGTGCCAATTTCTCCATATCCTCACCAATACTTGTTATTATCTTTTTTATTATAGTCACCATAGTAAGTATTTTTAAACTTATTCCAGAGAATGTGAAACATTACTGTTCTAAGACTCAAAGTTATGTAAAAGCATTACACTTAGAAAAGTATCAGTCCCCCTAATCCCTACTACTCTGTTCCCATTCTTCCATTATTTCTACTCTATTCCCACTCATCTCCCGTAAGAAACCAATCTCATTGGTTTCTGGTTTATTCTTGCTGCATTTATGTTTCACAGATGAACAGATACTTTTTTCATATCTTTTTCTTTTTACAGAATGGTACACTGTTTGCACTTTTTTTTTTTTT
>NW_016107673.1:1342667-1354923 GCF_001604975.1 Cebus imitator
GTTTCACCATGTTGACCAGGATGGTCTCGATCTCTTGACCTCGTGATCCACCCGCCTCGGCCTCCCAAAGTGCTGGGATTACAGGCTTGAGCCACCGCGCCCGGCCCTGTTTGCACTTTTTCCTTCCCATTTAACCTTGTATTCTGGAAATCACTCAGTATTAGCTTATAAAAATCTTCTGTATTCTTTTTTATACCTACATAGCATTTCACTGTATATGTGTATTATAATGTATTAACCACTCATCTATATATAGGCATTTAGGTTGTTTCCAGTATTTTACAATAACAAAAAGTGCTGTAGTAAATAACCATGTATACTTATATATTCATACTATTGAAGGTATTTCTTCAGAGTAGATTAAACTTATGATTTTAAAAAATGTGTTCTAGCAATGTCCACTGAAAGGGTCTAGAAACAGCGATACTTCAGCCAGCAATGAGCACAACTAGCACCCCCGTCTTGGTTTCTAAACACCTTTTCGCATAAAAAGTAGCCAGAGCATCTTGGAGAAATGGCTATTCTAGTTCTAAGACAGGGAAAACACAAAGGACACTTGAAACATTTTTTGTACCAGAAAACAGGGATCTGCTCAAAGACAAATAGGGACAATGTTAAAAGGACACACAAGCTGACCCTTGGCCAAATTAAGAGCAATTTAGGCATTAAAAAAGAATGGTAATGAATAACACAATTTGTTAAAAAACACTCCATTAGTTTATAGTGGGACTCAACATAGAAAAGTGGGAGAGGGAATGCCAGCTACTTAACTTAAAAGACATGACATTGAGAGGCTGAGGTGGACAGATCACTTGAGCTCATGAATTTGAGACCAGCCTGGGCAAAGTGGAGAAACCCCGTCTCTACTAAAAATACAAAAAACAGCCAGGCCTGCTGGCAAGCGTTTGTAATCCCAGCTACTCGAGAGGCTGAGGTATGAGAATCACCTGAACCTGAGAGGCTAAGGTTTTAGTGAGCTGAGATCACGCCACTGCACTCCAGCCTGGGTGACACAGGGAGACTCTGTCTTGGGGGTGAGGGGGGGAGACATAATTATTTTAAAGTCTCCATTTAAAAATCACTAATATGAAATTGATTCAGGCAAGGATCAATGGATGCTAAAATTAGTGGATGAAAAGTTATTGGCCAACAGTACAAAAAGTCATATACAGAGGGCTATGTTTTATTTAAGCATTTTTGTGTGATTCACATAGTTTCAGAGTATTAACCCATAGATTACTTACCAATTATAAATGCAACAGGTTTTTAAAAATTAATTTCTTTTTCAATTAGGCATAGATGTTGAATTATATAACTTTTTTTGTGTGTGTAATATATTGTACTTTCTTAAAAATGGGATTCACATGAAAGGGATTTTTAGGCTAGAATGTAAGCTGAGAATGAAAGTAAAGGAACATAAGAAGAAAAGCAGACGACACTTTTTTTTGTTCTGTGAACTTGGTTTATAGGTACAGGGCTGAGATAAAGTCTGTCTTACTATGTTGTTTCACTAATGTCATTTCAACTCTGTTGAACACAGTCCTCTTTAAAACCATAATATAAACTTGGTTACAGTGTTCACAGCTCTGCGGTCACTGGAACCAGTAACTGAAATATAATGCATAAGATTCGGCAATGGTTGGGGAGTTTGTTTTCAGATATGTTGATGTTGAAATGTCAGTGGGAAAACAATGTGAGGATAACCTCAGGCAGTTGTAAACACACCTCTGCTATAATGTTCTCTATTATAGCGGGTGGAAGACTAAAGTATAGATTTGAGAATCATCAGCATGGAGGAGGTCCTGTCTGGAGCCATCATAGTAAATTACATTGAAAGAATGTAGCGTGAGGAGTTGCTTACGATTAGGAATTAGCAGAGATCATGGATCTGGTAATTAAGAGGCTGGCAGTGATCTCCTAAGAACCGATCAGTAGAGAGTGTGGGTAACAACCAAATAGCAGGAGAACACTGTAAGGAATGGGATGATGCTATCTTGAGGGTCAGGTAGTATAAAAGGGCAGTGTTTCCAGGTTACTGAAAACAACTAAGTCTATAGCAGAGACAAAGAAAGCAGTGAAAAAGGAGAGATTGAGAATATTTTGAGAGTATTTTTTTTTCTTTTTAGTTCAAAATTGTGTGCAACCTTTATGGCTGTCAGGGCCCACCCAGACTATGTAGTATGACTTTATCTCAAATAATTGCTATTGGACTGTAAGTCTGGACCTTATCTTTGAAATTTTACCCAGTGGATGCTGAGTTATAGATAATAATGAATCTACAATTTTCATTTATCTTGATCTTCTTGATATAAATTTTGCTATTCTAAGACAGACTACTCAGTATATATATTTAAAAATGCATGCATGACACCCTCTTTACTAACATGACCTTGCTTTTAAAGTGGAAAAAAAAATGGGTGCCTGGTAGATAAATGCACATTATTTTAGCTACTTTGGCTATATAAATGTTGCCAGCTCATTTGTACTAATGTATAACTGTGCTTGAAACAGGTATTTGAACATCTAGAATCATGCAGTATATTGCTTTGTATATTTCTGTGGCTAGATAAAGCTGTTAAATTCTTTGAGAGTGTGGGCGAGGGGGGTGCTGTTTATTTGTGTGTGTTTTCCGTTGAAAATGTTGCAGTACATGGTCTATCACTGTCTTCACGCTCTGGGGGTGGGCTGAGGTAGGGAGGGTGTGACGCTGGTATTTGTGTGAACTCGGGCTTGTGATGCTGAGCTTGGTTCATCTGCTTTCTCCTCCCTTTTCCTCCCCACTCCTTCCCACCAGCGCCACAGCAACATCCTCAGAGTCTGAGCGAACTGCGCCCAGCGCGGGCACGGAACCTCCCACTGCTAGCAACCTGCGGCCCCGGAGAAGGCAGCGAGCGCAGTGACAGCGCCTCACCGCCACCAGGTCCTGGACCACCATGGCCAAGAACCGCAGGGACAGAAACAGTTGGGGTGAGTAGCAAATGAGAACTTCTGCAGCCTGCATGGGTTCTGGCCCTCCGGTTTCTGTTTCTGGAGACAAGGAGGGCCAAGGGCTGCTCGGTGCCTGAGTCCACGGCTGGGAGACGGGCCGTAGCCGAGCTGCTCCCCGTTTGGCCGGAGGAACCATGGCCGAGCGGTACCCGCGTCACCGAATCGCGCTATCCGGGCCAGGGCTGCAGCTTCGCGCAGGCCGGGCTTCCAGCTCCTTCTTCCCCACCCCCCTCCCGCCTCCTCCCAGCATTTGGACAGCACCCACCAGGCGCCTCCGGGGACTTGTGGGATCCGCCTTAGCGATCGGTTGGGAGGAAGGCTATGGGGGTGGGCAGGGGGTTGTAGTTACCAGGCCGAGAGGGGTCAGGGGTTGGGGATCTAGAGCAGGCCAAGCCCCAACCCCCTCCCAGGGAGCCGCCAACTCACTGGCCCTGCAAGGCGCGGGCTCCTGGCGGCGGGCGGCGCGCTGGAACAATGAGGCGGACCGTGGCAGACCCGAGCAACCGGGAGAAGGGCCACCCTCTTGGGAATTCCTGAGCATTGCAGTATTCCCCTTAATTTGGGGGTTGGGTGGGGGGCCTGGGGAAGAAGGGGAGCAAAGTTGTGGTTTCCAGCCTTCTGCCCCACCCCGACCTGGTACCCCATTCAGATTAGCCCCAAGGGTGGCTTTGTTCTTTGATTTTACCTTTTGGAGGCATTGGGCTCATGATTCAGCACCAGGCCGAGGGGAGGGGAAAGGAGAGGCGAGACCCAGTATGTTCACACCGCGAGTGGGTGGGCGGTGCTCACGCAGGCGGAGAAGAACGGGCGCAGCGATGCGGGAGAAATCGCGGCCCGCCCGCCTTGCTGCTCCAGACCTAGTTCTGGACCGTTAGTGTGGGTAGGCTGGGCGTCTTTTTGTTGTGGGTTCCCGGCTTCTTGCAGTCACAGTGCTAAACTCATCAGCATCTTAGGAACAAAAGCTTTCTAAGGCATTTATTTTATTATCTGAACCAGAGAGTGTCTCAGGCCACTGTGGCTTGGCGGGCAAAGAAATATTTTGTTCATTAGCTTGTTATTTAGAAATTGTTATTTTAAATAATTGTTGTTATTTGAAAAGTTCAGAGCTGCTTGTTTCTCTTACACGTCTCAGTGAGATCTCTTCTATAACTGTTTATTTGACCAAGAGGCACAAATGTAAATTTTAATTGGTTATTTCCGTTTACTTTAATCAAAAGACCGTGTATCTCTTTGCCTCTGATTGTTGTAATGGTCACAGGATCAGCTTGACCTCCGGCAGGCAAGGTTTACATTTGAGAGATTATCCAAGGTTTGTGGTAGGCATGGAGAGGTGGAGCAGGGAGGTCTGTCATGACTTGGTTCCATTTTCTGAGATCATGAAACCCCAGTTTTAACAGATGTGACTATTGCAATACAGTTTTTTTTGCTTCTGAAATTTAATTAAGCATTTGCAGTATGTCCCCTTTCCACCCATTCTCTTAACCTCTAGAATATAAATTTATTGAACACACACAGTTAAAATGCACATATTCAAGCCACCTTTTGGTCTCAATCTCCATGAATTGTTGCCTCCACCCTGTTAACAGAGGCATGTGAAAATTTATTCTGAGGATTAAAATTTTTCTCCTTCATGAGGCTTTGGATTATTGCTCAGAATTTCCTTTGGTTATGAAGTGGAAGTTTTTTTCTTCTTATGTAGTGGAAGTTTTTTTCCTTTTAGGTACTTGGTTCTCACATTGGGTTTTCATAAAAATCACACAGGGACTTATTAGAAATGCAGACTCTCCCATCTTCAAGCCAGAGCTTTGGAATCAATAGATCTGAAATAGCACCTAGGAATCTGCTTTTAATTAGCATTTTAGGTGATTTGGAAGCAGATAGTCTTTAGATGTTACTTTGAGAAATACTGTTAGATTATTTACATTTGATAGAAACGTCCCAGGTAGTTTACCGAGAAGCCGTCAGGAAAGTGTCAACTCAAGTGATGGATTAGGAAAAGAAATACTAGAATCACTAGAGTATTCACTGGAAATTGTTATAGAAAAGAAATAGTGGAGTTCTGGAATCTTATCCTGATGTTCTGAAATGCTTTACTAGTCAGATTTTTCTTTGCTCTAAAGTATATATGACGTAAATGACTTAGAAAACACAGTATATGGTGTAGGAGATAGAGGTTTTGGCAAAGATGTTAGCCCTGTCAGTCTTAATTCCGTTTTATTACCAGTATCTAGTAGAATGCCTAACACATAGTAGGCAGTTAGTAACAGCAATGGTAGCCAACATCATTAAGCTAATGTCATATGAAATAGGCGCTATAATCCTCATTTTACATATTAAAAGGTAGAGCTAGTAGATGACTGAGCCAGGAGTCCAGTTCTGACAGTTTGAATTCAGATTCCTTTATCTTCACCACTATTCTATCTCTTTGTTGAATGGTTAATACCTTCTGTATTATATTATAGAACTATGAGGTTTCAAGGCATATTCATATATATTATTGCATTGATCTTCAACCTTTTAAGTAATTATGTGTCTTAGGACCTATTATCACTGTTTTGCGGATGAAAAACTAACTCAGAGGTAAGTTAAATGATTTGGTGAAAGTCATGTATTTGATAAGTAAAAGGACTGAAATTAGAACCTGGGTTTTTTTTTCCTAATTTATTTTCTATAACATGATATTGTGGAACGTTTTATGAGAGAATTGGGTGGGATGTGAGGATAATAGAGAAAACAGAGCCTCATAGTAGTCAGAGGTCTCTCATGAGAAAAATGACAGCTTAAAAAAGAATACAGATAACTGACCTTATCTAGCTAAGTAAGTATTTTTCAAGACAAGTTAGAACGAAAAAGGCATTAGGGTAAGCAATCCACAATGGGAACATACAGTGATTCCCAAGAAAAGGGCAGGAAAGATATTTGCAAAACCAGCACGAGAACTAAAATTTAGATAAGGACCCTAAGGACCATATTACAGGTAGTTTTTATCTTAGTAGCTAGAGACCTGTAGGTCTTACAGGCTGGACAGCAGAAAAGCATCTCTGCTGACTACTAGAATTGAGGGTGGTGTTTGAAGACTATACCCAGAGATAACAACTGGGAAGTGAGTCTCTGAGTAGAACTGAGCATCCTACTACCTGTACCTAAATCTACCCTTAAGACATGTGAATAAACTGAAGCATATTAAAGTCATTTCTTGGCCAGGTGCAGTGGCTCACAACTGTAATTCCAGCACTTAGAGAGGCTGAGGCAGGCAGATGAGATCAGGAGATCGAGACCATCCTGGCCAACATCGTGAAACCCTGTCTCCACTAAAATACAAAAAAATTAGCTGGGCATGACGTGTGCCTATAGTCCCAGCTACTCAGGAGGCTGAGCCAGGGGAATTGCTTGAACCCGGGAGGTAGAGGTTGCAGTGAGCAAAGATTGTGCCGCTGCACTCCAGTCTGGCAACAGAGCAAGACTCTGTCTAAAAAAAAAAAAAAAAAGTCAATTATTCCCAAATAGGCATTATTATTATTAATCATTGGAATGTATAAGGAATCTGAGATTCAGAGAGCATAAGTGACTTGCCAGAAGTACCATAGTTTCTAGGTTGTAGATCTAGTATTCAAATTCAGAATTGTTTGCTTCCACAGTCCATGTGATTAGGACAGGGAATAGTATGCCAAAAAGTACCAAGGCAAGCTTATCTAGGATTAAGCTGATATAAGAAATCAGTGCTCTATAAACTTGGTCACTTGGACTAGAGAAGTAGGCAAAGAATGTGCTAGTGTGGAAAATAAACGGGACAGATGAGTATCAGAAACAGTAGCCCAGAAAGCAGTCTTTCCCTGCTGGGCTAGAGCTTAAGTACTACCAGAAACAAAACAGAAATGCATACTTTGTTTGTTTGTTTTTGTCAAAATTGCTTAAAAACTTGGGATACCAGTTTTCTACAGTGTAACGGAAACAGATAGTGAAAATTGCTTTAGAAAAATAGTATCTTCACTAAAGTATCAGCTTTGATTGCCTTTAAAAAGAACTATCTTAGCTTCACAGTAAGTGTAGTAGCTGCCCATTTTTTGAAAAGGCATTTGTAGAAAATTAATTTTTAGGTTTCTGTTTTTGAGGAAAGATTTAAAACAATCTTGAGTGTACTTATGATCTTCTTTCTTTTCCAATTGGCTATATTCTATTTTTCTTGAAAAGAGACCGTTTATCCCTTTTTACCTACCTCATTTTCTATATACCTAAGTCTCCTAAAACAATATAAAATTTCTACTAGGTCTTGGCTGAACATGGTGGCTTATATGTATAATCCCAGCACTTTGGGAGGCTTAGGTGGGTAGATTATTTGAGGTCAGGAGTTTGAGACCAGCCTGGCCAACATGGTGAAACCCTATCTCTAAAACAAAAAGCAAAAAAAAAAAAATAAAAAACACAAAAAAATTAGCTGGCCATGGTGATGCGAGCCTGTAATTACAGCTACTAGGGAGGCTGTGGCAGGAAAATCACTTGAACCTGAGAGGCGGAGGTTGTAGTGAGCCAAGATCGCGCCATCTACTCCAGCCTGGGTGACAGAACGAGACTTCATCTCAAAAAAAAAAAAAAAAAATTTCTACTTGGTCATACATGTACTGTAGGATATGTACTATATATAAGACATGTACTATAGATTTTCCTTCCCTACATTTTTTAAAACTTAATTTGCCTTCCTTGCATCTTTTCAAATACACTTTTCTTATATATATATATATTTTTTATACTTAACATCTGCTTACCTTGTCTTGATGACTCATGGATTATACCTTTGCTTCATTTCAGACTCTAGAGTCTTTATTATCTTTAGAATCAGTGGTTAACAGTATAAGCAGAACCTATGATCCCCAGGGAAATGATCCATTGTATGGTACTTCCAGTCATAAAAAAAGATTTTAGATTTGAAGGATCTTCCTCTTTTACATAAAAATTTCTTATGAAACATATATGTATACAAAAGAACATATAAAACATATGTGTTCAGTTAAAAAAAAAAAAAGAATAACGAGCACCTGTGCCCCCCAGCTGAAGAAATAGAATATTATCAATATTTTGTCACTCCTTGTGTGCCTTTCCTTAAGGATAACCTGTTTTTTTTTCATTTTTGTTTTTGTTTTTGTTTTTTTAGACAGAGTCTTGCTCAGTCACCCAGGCTGTGGAGTGCAGTGATGTGATCTTGGTTCACTGCAACCTCCGCCTCCCAGGTTCAAGTGATTCTCCTGACTCAGCCTCCTAAGCAGCTGAGATTACAGGTGCCTGCCACCACACCCACATACCTTTTGTGTTTTTAGAGACAGGGTTTCACCACGTTGGTCAGGCAGATCTCAAACTTCTGACCTCAGGTGATCCACCTGCCTCAGCCCCCCAAAGTGCTGAGATTACAGGCGTGAGCCACTGCGCGTGGCCAGGACAACCCGTTCTTATCCCTCTCCAAAGGTAAACACTTTCATTAATTTGACATTTCTAATTCCCTTGATAATTTTTACAGTTTAGCTATAAATAAATATATATCCCTAAAAATATATATTATTTAGTTTTACGTTAAAGAACCTAATATAAAGGGAATCTAGAGTATGCATTTTTCCACAAGATATTTTGTTCACTCCACATCCTTAATTTAACCATACTTGGCATTATGATAGATATGAAATGGTATCTCATTGTGGTTTCAATCTGCATTTACTGATTACCAGTAAGATGTGAGCATATATTTATTGTCCATTCATATTTCCTCCTCAGTACCTGTTTGCTCTTCGCCCATTTCAAAATTAGGTTCCCTTCTTCTTCTTGCTTTGTCTAAGAGTGGGTTTTTTTGTTTTGTTTTGTTTTGTTTTGTTTGTTTTTACATATTTTTCACGTAAGTCCTCTGCTGATTGTCTTATAGATCTCTTTTACATCTTCGTGCATGACTTTTATCTCTATGGTATATTTTAGTAAATAGACATTATGTATTTAAATGTAGTCAATTTAAACAATATTTTTCTTTATGGTTTGTACTTTTTAAATTTAAAAAAAATCTTACCTCAGAGTTATAAAACAGTCTTTTATATTATCTGATTTAAATACACTTACTACATTTTTTTTCCAGTTTTTAAAATTTGTGGTGAAATACATATAACATAAATTTTACCATCATAATCATTTTTAGTGTACTTTCCATGATACCAGTACACAAATAAAATACTGTTGTGTAGCTATCACCACCGTTTATCTCCAAAACTCTTCATCTTGCAAAACTGAAACCGTGCTCATTAAACAGTAACTCCTCATCCCTCCTGCTCACAGCTACTAGCAGCCACCATTCTACTTTCTTTCACTGTGATTTTGACTACTATCTGTACCTCACGTAAGTGGAATGATACAGTTTTGTTTTTGTGGGTGGCTTATTTCACATAGCAAAATGTCCTCAAGGTTCATCCTTGTAGAATATATCACAACTTCCTTCTTGTTTAAGGCTGAATGGCATTACATTGTATGTATACACCACATTTTTAAAATCTGTTCGTCTGTTGACAGACACTGGGTTGTTGTCATATTTTGTCTATTGTGAATAATGCGTCTATGAACATGCGTGTGCAAGTATCGCTTTGAGACACTGCTTTCAACTCTTTTGGGCATATAACCAGAAGTAGAATTGCTGGATCATATGGTAATTCTATTTCTAATATTTTGAGGAACTGCCATATTGTTTTCCACAGAGGCAGTACCATTTTATGTTCTCATCAACAGTGCACACGGGTTTAAATTTTTTCATATCCTCCCCAACACTTGTTCTGTTCTGTTTTTTTAAAAATAGTTGTTATTCAGCCACGCGTGGTGGCTGACAACTGTAACCCCAGCACTTCTGAAGGCCAACATGGGCAGATCACCTGAGGTCAGGAGTTCAAGACCAGCCTGGCAAACATGGTGAAACTCTGTCTCTACTAAAAATGCAAAAATTGGCCAGGCATGGTGGCAGGCACCTGTAATCACAGCTCCTTGGGAGGCTGAGGCAGGAGAATGGCTTGAACCTGGGAGGCGGAGGTTGCAGTAAGCCAAGATCGCACCATTGCAGTCCAGCCTGGGAGACAAGAGTGAGAATTTGCCTCAAAAAAAAAAAAAAAAAAAAGTTATCATTCTAATGGATGGGATATGATATCTCATTGTAGTTTTGATTTGCAATTAATACTCTGATTTCTCTTGTGATTTTTTTCTTTGATCCTTTGTTGTTTAAGGATGTGTTGTTGGCCGGGCTTGGTGGCTCAGCCTGTAATCCCAGCACTTTGGGAGGCCGAGGCAGGCGGATTACCGACCTCAGGAGTTCAAGACCAGCCTGGGCAACATGGTGAAACCTAGTCTCTACTAAAATACCAAAAATTAGCTGGGCATGGAGGCATGTGCCTGCAGTCCCAGCTACTCTGAAGGCTGAGGCAGGAGAATTGCAAGAACCCGGGAGGCGGAGGTTGCAGTGAGCCGAGATCACGCCACTGCACTCCAACCTGGGCAACAGAATGAGACTCTGTCTCAAAAAAAAAAAAAAAAAAAATGTGTTCTTTAATTGCCACACATTTGTGAATTTTCCAGTTTTCCATTCTATTACTGCTTTCCAACTTCATCCTGTTGTGGTTGAAGAAAATATTTAGTATTATATCTCTTTTTAAAATACATTGAGACTTAATCTGTGGCTTCCCTTATAGTCAATCTAGAGAATGTCCCAGGTACACATGACAAAAATACGTATTCTAATTTTGTTGGCTAGAGTGTCTGTATTTGTCTGTTGGTGTATTGTGTTGTTCAAGTTCCCTATTTCTTTGCATGTCTTTATTTCCTTTTTGTTTCTTTGTTTTATTTATTATTGAGAGTAGGTTATTGAATTCCCCAACTCCTAGGATAGAACTGTTTCTTCTTTCAATTCTGTCAACTTTTGCTTCATATATTTTGATACAGTGTTTCTAGGTACATAGATTTTTTTCATTGTTATATATTCAAATGCTGTATTCAAACTTTTATTAGTATAGGATGTCCTAGCCAAGGATGGTGGTATGCGCCTCTAGTGCCAGCTATTCCAGAGGCTGAGACAGGAGGATTGCTTGAGCCCAGGAGTTTGAGGCTGTAATGTGTTATGATTGTGCCTGTGACTAGCCACTGTACTCCAGCCTGGAAAACATAGCAAAATGTTGTCTCTAAAAACACCAGTCCTTTGTTTTCTGTTAACTTTTTTGTTTTTAAAGGCTATCTTTTCTGATATTAGTATTGCTACTCTCTTTTGGTTTATATTTACATGAAATATCTTTTTCTACCCTACCACTTTCAATCTGCTTGTGTCTTTGGATCTAAAGGAAAGCTCTTATAGACGCATATAGTTGGATTATTTTTAAAATCTATTCTGTCAATCTCTGTTTTTTGATTGGAGGGTTTATATCTGTTTACATTTAAAGTAATTACTGATAAGGTGTGACATCTTTTGTTTGTTTTGCTATTTATTTTCTATGTCTTGTGGCTTTTATGTCTCCCATTTCCTGCATTATTACATGTTGATTTTTATAGTGTAGTGTTTTAATTCCCTTATCATTTCCCTTTGTGTACATTTCTATCTATTTTTTGTGGTTACCATGGAGATTACATTTAACATTCTAAAGTTGTAATACTGTAATTTGAATTTATACCAGTTTGATTTTAATAACATACAAAATTTTTTCTCCTTTACATGTCTGTCCTCACCCCTTTCAGTTACTGGCATCATAAAATTATACATATTATGGTCCAAAAAACACAAACTAGTAATTGTTTTTTAAAATACATTAGTTTCTCAGCCGGGCATAGTGGCTCATGCCTGTATATATCCGCACTTTGGGAGGACAATGTGGGAGGATTGCTCAAGCCCTGGAGTTAAAGACCAGGAATTTGGGTCAACATGGCAAAACCCTGTCTCCACACACACACACAAAATACAAAAATTAGCCAGGCATGGTGGTGCATGCCTGTATCCCCAGCTGCTCAGGAGGCTGAAGTAGGAGATCACTTGGACCCAGGAAGTTGAGGCCTCATTGAGCCATGATCATGCTGCTGCACTCTATCCTGGGAAACGGAGAAAGACGTTGTCTCAAAAAATAAATAAATGAAAGAATACAGTAGTTTCTTAAATTGTATAGAAAACAAAATGTGGGCCGGGCGCGGTGGCTCACGCCTGTAATCCCAGCACTTTGGGAGGCCGAGGCGGGTGGATCACGAGGTCAAGAGATCGAGACCATCCTGGTCAACATGGTGA
>NW_016107673.1:1355487-1366540 GCF_001604975.1 Cebus imitator
AATAATAATAATAATAATTATTAGCTTTTAGACTTATACTTTTTTAAAAAAAATATTAGTCTCTTTTTTTCCCTTGGGGGAGGGGAGAAGAGGAGGCCAAAAGTATTAGTCTTCTAAACCATATGGAATACCAAAGATGAAATTACAAACTATTGTTAAAATAATACTAGCTTTAATAATTACCCATGTATTTACCTTTACTGAGATTTTCATTTCTTCATATGGCTTCAAGTTACTGTGTAGTGTCCTTTAATTTCAACATGCAAGACTGACTATCTTTAGCATTTCTTGCAAGGCAGGTGTAGTGGTGACAAACTCCAGCTTTTGTTTATCTGGGGATGTCTTCATTTCTTCCTCGTTTTGAGGGATAGGGCTGCTGGATATAGGATTGTTAGTTGACAGTGTTTTTTTTTTTTTTTCTGTCAGCACTTAGACTATGTCTGCCCACTTCCTTTTTGCTTCCAAAGTTTCTGATAAGAAATTTGTTGATAATCTTATTAATAATCCTTATATGTGATGTGTCACTTCTCTCTCATTGTTTTCAACTTTTTCTCTTTGTCTGTGGCCTTTGACAGTTTGATTATAATGTGTCTCAATGTGGATCTCTTTGAGTTCATCCTACTTGGAATTTGTTGATCTTCTCAGATGTTTATATTCATCTTTCATCAAACTTGGGAAGTTTTCAGCTATTGTTCTGCAAATAATCTCTCTGTCACTTTCTCTTTTTTTCTTCTTCTTCTTCTGGAACTACTGCAATGTATATGTTGAGTCATTTGATGGTGTCCCACAGGTCCCTTAAGCTCTATTCACTTTTCTTCAATCTTTGTTCTTTCTATTCTTCGATGACTTCAGTTGGCCGATCTTCAGATTTGCTGATTTTTTTCTTCTGTCTGCTCAAATCTGTCTTTGACTCCCTCTAGTGAATTTTTCATTTCGATTATTATATTTTTAAGCTTCTTTTTTTCTTCTTTTAAAGATAGGGTATCACTCTGTTGCCTAGGCTGGAGTATAGTGGTATTAATCAGAGCTCAATGCAGCCTCAAAATCCTGGCCACAAGTGACCTCCCACTTCATCTTCCCAAAGTGCTTGAATTACAGGCATGAACCACCTTGCTCAGCCTGGAATTTCTTTTTGGTTTATTTTTAGGTTTCCTATCTTTTTATTGAAATTCCTATTTTGTTTGTAAGTCATTTTCCTGACTTTTTCTATGTCTTCTTCTGATTCTTTGAGTATTTATAAGACAGTGCTTTTAAGTAATTGTCTAGTAGGGCTGCCATGTTGTCTTTAGGACAGTGTCTGTTTTATTTTTTCCTTTAAATGGCCAATACGTTGTTATTTTTTTATATACTTTGCGATTTGTTGAAATCTGGACATTTGAATCTAATAATATGGTAACTCTGGAAGTCAGAATTTCCCTTTTTCCCAGGGTTTGCTATTTTTTTCTTTCTATTTTAATTGTAGGCTGTCTCCATGTCAAGGATCAGCCTGAGATGTAAACTTAAGGTCTTCACAGGTCTTTTCTGAGCCTGTGCCTTTCCTGGGCATTTGCAGTAACTAATTTCCCCTGTGCATGCAGTTGCTTTTGAATGTCCTAGTCTTTAGTGTCTGGTTTCCAAAAGGTGGGAAAGAGAACAATGAAGGGGTAAAAATAAAGGAACCTGCCTGTTAAGTCTCCTGGAAATCACTTGAGCTAGAGTGGGAGGGGCTTCCAACAATGAGAGGTGGGGTATTCAACAAGGACAGCTCACCTGTGTCTGCACCTCCATAATCAAAAGCAGCAATTATCAATCAGAATATAGATCCCCAAATTTTGGAGGACAGAGTTCATATTCTCACTCTGGCTCCCACAACCTGCATTCAAGCTGCTCCAGGAACACATTCATTGCTGCCTGCCGTGGGACTGGGAGATATGGGATATGTAGCTGCTGCTGAGCTAAGAGCTAAAATTGACTGAAATTAACTGCAGTTTAGTGTCCAAGCTTATCCTGAGAAGCTTCAAGTCTTCGGTAGTTTCCAGAGTTCTTCCCAGAACTCTTCCCAGTCTCACTTCATCAGATTAAGACTTCATCAGATTTCTCCTTTATTCATAATTATTAGTTTTTAAAAATCATCTCTGGATATTGAATTTTAACAAGTAACTTTCCTGCATTCTTTCAAATAATTATATGGTTTTCCTTTTCTAGTTTGTTATTATGCTTAGTTAGATTAATAGATCTTTTATGTTAATGTGATCTTGCATTTCTAGAATAAATCCAGGCCAGTCTCACTGTATTTCCTTTTAATTTTTTTTTTGTAGAGATGGCACCTTGCTATGTTGCCTAGGCTTGTCTCAAACTCCTGAGATCAACCAGTCCTCCTGCCTCACCCTCTCAAAGTTCTGGGATTACAGATGTGAGCTACCACGCCCAGCCTATTTTAGATTAGCAAGGATATTTATTATGCAGATAATGTTCAGTTATGAATAATGAGTCAAGTGCATAACATTTTTCTTAGTAATACTGGAGTCCAATACTTGCAGTCCAATATTTTTCAGTTATTTGTAATAAATTTATGTAAATAAATATTTATTGAGCATCTACTGTGTGTGGGCTTCTGTTACAAGTTTTTAAGAACTGCAAAGCTGAATAAGACAGTCTCTGCTCTCTAAATATTTTTACTCTAGTTTTTCAGTTTTGTTATTTTACAGAAACTGAAATTTTTCTAAATAGTTTTTTAACAGCTTTATTGAAATTTAATTTATATTCCATGCAATTCACCCATTTAAAGTGTACAGTTAACTGGTTTTAGTATATTCAGAGTATATTTACTGTATGTAATTATAAAATTATTATAATTTTAGAGCATTTTCATTCGCTCTCAAAAGAAACCTTATACCTGTTGGCCATCACCCTCCACGCCCTTCCTACTCCTCAGCTCTGGGAAACCACCAATCTACTTTCTGTTTCTATAAATTTGCCTAATTCTGTACATTTCTATGTAAATAGAATTATACAATATGTGGCCCTTGTTACTGGCTTCTTAACAGTGTTTTCAGGATTCATCCTATTGGATGAATGTATTGGTATTGCATTTCTTTTTATTGTTGAATAATATTTTATTCTATGGATATACCACATTTTATCTGTCCATTTATTAGTTGATAGACATTTGGATTGTAGCTTTTCTAAATACTTTTATATGTAAATGTTGATTACTATAATTATATGCGTGGGCTGATGTTAATGATAGGTTTCTTTATTAACTTTCAGTGGCATACAAACTGACTATATATTCAGAAATATTCCACAGAGTCATTCTATTCTATTATTTATTTTTTCATTTAATAACAAATTATTTCTGTATTTTTAAAAGTCTCCATACCAAGAAGGAATATTTACTATGGTATTTTGATTACATTGACAGAATAAGACTTCTTTCTATAAAGCATCTCAGTATTTGATACTGAGTGATAAACAAATATCACAACTCAGGTATTTATTTTATTTTGCAGCCTACTTAAGTCATACTTAAGACAGTCTCCTTCCTCTTCATTAATTCCATGTGTAACTCTTCAAGAGCCTTGAACATATAAAGTTCCAGAGTTATCTACCTAACCCACACCTAGTATACAAAGGTAGAGAAGGAAAGGATAATCGGATACCAACATCCACTGGAGTCTTTTCCATTTCTCTCACCCATAATATCCACTCTGTTCCAAATCCTTTCAGATTTGTGCTCTTACTCTTCTTCCTGACCTGGCCCCTCATAACCTTTTCAGCCTGCTCCATGCATACTATACTCCTGGCTATTCCTTAAACATGCCAAACACACTCTCCCACACACTTTTTTTTTTCAGAGTTATATTTTACACACTGTATTATACCTTGAGTTATTTCTTATGATATATATTGGGCAATTGTTCCAAATGAATTTCCTCATTTTCAATTATATTTCCCAAGAGGATGAACCATAATTTATTAATCAGTCTCTCATTGATGGAAATTTATATAGCTTCTGGCATTTTGCATATGTATGAGTGTATCTGCAAATGAATTCTTTGAAATAGCATTGCTGGGTCAGGAATACATATATTTGTGTTTTTCATAGTTATTTGCCCAGTTGTAGCCCAAAGATGCTGTATCCATTTTAATTCCCACCTGCAGTATCTGTGAGTACAAGTTTACATCTGAACTCATGAAAAGAATTATTACACTTTTGATCTTTGTAAATCCAATATGTGAAAAAATTATCAGTATATTTTTTCATTTTTATTTGTGTGACAGTAAATATCTTTTTATATGTGTGGAGTCATTTAATATTGTGGGTTTTGTCAATTGCTTATTTGTATCTTTTGTCCACTTTTCCTCCTCCAGACATAGGTCTATAATTTATTTGGAACTGGTTTTTGTGTATGGTAAGAGCTGAGGGTAATGGCTTATTTCCCCCACATATGAATATTTAGTTGATTTAGCATCATTTATTGAAAAGATCTCCTTTTCTCATTCATTGCAGTGGCACCTTTGTTGTAAATCAGATGATTGTATCTATGTGGGTCGGTAGTCTTTTCTATGGGTCTGTTTGTTTCTCCTTGTGACAACATCACTCTATCTTAATTACTGCAGATTTTCGTTATCTATTGGTGTCTGTAAGTGTAAGTTCCCCAATTTTGTTGCTTTTCAAAGTCGTATTTGTTATTCTCGGCTTCTTGCCTTTCCATACATGCCTATTAATTTGCATAATAAAAATTTATGCAACAGAGTTTTAAACTTGTTAATTTGTATAAGAGAGATTGCTGAGAATTTGCTTTGGGTTATAATCAATCTATCGATCAATGGGGAGCATCAACACATTTACAATATAGCGTTTTCTAATCTGAGAATTGTATATCCCTCTTTCAGTAATGTTTTCTGTTTTTCTGCAGAGGTCTTAAATGTCTTTCATTAGATTTCAGTGGTATGTTGGAGCCAGCTCCTACTAGTTCTTGAGAGCAGATCGGGTACATCTCTTCCTGGCTCCACATTCCGTACATCACTTTGTGAGATTGGAGTGGGCCATGGTAGTATTTATATCACAGAAGTTGGCAAATATTGCGAATCAGGACTTTTTCCCCAACTACCCACTGCCACAAGCTGGTTGTTAAACATTTGCCAACACATCACTTAGGTCGATTACTAGATTATCAGGTTTTATAATGCTATGTAAATATTTTTTCTCACTAAATATAATTGAGGTATAATCTATATACAGTAAAATTCACCTTTTTAATCTACTGCTCTGTGACTTGTGATAAATTTATACAGTCACGTTATGACTACCACAATCAATATTTAGAACTGTTCCATTACCCCAGATAATTTTCTATATCTCTTTAGAGTCAAGTCTTCCCTCTACCCAACTCTTGACAAAGGCTCTGTTACCATTTAGGTCTGGCTTACTCCATTTAGGATAATTCATGTGCGATTCATCTGTATTGTGGAATGAATCAGTGGTTCATTCCTTTTATTGCTGATTAACATTCCATTATGCATATTATCCATTCCCTAGTTAAAGGATATTTGGATGGTTCAGTTTTTAGCAAATATGAATAAAACATATTTGTGCACATTTGTTTCTGAACATGGGTTTTCAGTGACTTCAGGAGAAAGCTTTCAATATTTTAACAATAAGTGTAATATTAGCTATATTTGTAGATACCATTTATTAGATTAAGGCGTTTTTCTTCTATTCCTACTTTGCTGAGAGGTTTTTGGTTTTGCTTTTTTTCTTTAATCAGGAATGACTTTTACATTTCATACCTACTTTTATGCATCTACTGAAATAATCATATGTCTGTGTCTGTTATGCAATGTAGTGAATTACATTAATTGTCTTTGTTAAATTAACCTTGAATTCCTATAATAGATACCATGTGTATGTGATATTTTAAAAATTTATGTCTGGATTTGATTTGCTATATTTTGTGTAGAGCTTTTGAGTTTATCTCGATAAGAGATACTGGCTTATGATTTTCCTTTTTTATAATGTCCTTGTCAGTTCCTGGTATCAGAGTTAGTCTGATATTATAAAATAAGTTGAGAATGGTTCCCTATTTTCTGTTTCTTAGAAGTTTGTATAAGATTGCTCTTAGTTGTTTTCTAAATGTTTAGAAGAGTTCACCAGGGAAGCGGAGCTTGGAGTTTCTTTTGCTGAAGGTTTTAAATTATGAATTTAATTTTTTTCCAGGTATAACAGTATTTATATTTTTTATTCATCTTATGTGGTTTTTTAATAAGTGATACTTTTAGTTTGTTCATTTCATCAGAGTTATCAAATTTAGTGTCATAAAATTATTCATAATATCCCCATATTATTTTTAAAATATCTGTATCTGTAGGATCTGTGGTTACATATCTGTTTATATCTAATATGAGTGATATGTGGATTTTTTCTCTTATTTTCTTTGATCTGTCTTAGATTATTAATCTCATTGATCCCGATTTCTAGTTCATTTATTTCTGACCATTATTTCTTACCTTTTCTTGTCTTTGAATCTAATTTGATATTGTTTTTGTTTCTTAACATAGATACTAGTTTATGATTTTTTCAAACATCCTTACTACTTTTTGCATTTCAAGGTGTAAGTTTCCACTAAGCAAGTTTTTATGTCATATTTTTAATATTTCAGTATAAATAGGATACTACACCCTAACATATTGATTCAATATTTATATGAAAAGGGTCAAAATAGCCAAGACTGATGGTAATTAGAAGATAAGAGAACTTGTTCCATTAAAACATAATAAAGCAATTTTGGTGAATATAGTATAATATTGATGTTGTCATAGACAAATTGACAAATAGATCAGAACTTTCATCAGGTCATTTAGTTCACAATATTTTCTAATTTTCATTATAATTTCTTCTTTATTCCATAGGTTACTTAGATTTATTGCTTAATTTCCAAACATTGAAAGATTTTCTTAACATCTTCTTGTTACTGATTTCTAGTTTAATTCCTTTATAATCAGATAAAATATTATTTATTAACCTAATTCTTTGAAGTTTATTGAGGTCTGATTTATAAACCAGTACAGAGGCTATTTAGTAAATGTTCTATATGAACTTGAAAAGAATGTGTGGTTCTGTAATTACTAGATGTCAGATAGGTAAGGCTGGCTAATGATGCTGTTCAAATCTTCTGCATATTTACTGATTTTTGTCTGAATTTTAAGATAGTGAAAAGAAAATTCCTAGAAAGATAGAATGAACCAGAAGTATAAGAAGAACTATCAAGCTTTATTGGTACTCACATAACAATAGCAATCATAACTATTAAAGAAATTGAAGTGACAGTTAAAAATAATCTCACCAAGAAAACACCAGGTCCAGAAAGTTTTATAGGCGAGTTCTATCAAAATTTCAAAGAACTGTTCACTCCAATCTTTTATTACAAACTCTTTTTTTTTTTTTTTTTTTTTAAAACGAAGTCTCACACTGTCACCTGGGCTGGAGTGCAGTGATGTGATCTCGGCTCACTGCAACCTCTGCCTTGTGGGTTCAAGTGATTCTCCTGCCCCAAACTCCTGAGTAGCTGGGACTACAGGCATGCACCACCATGCCCAGATAATTTTTGTATTTTTTTTTTTAGTAGAGATGGGGTTTTACCATGCTGGCCAGCTGGTCTCAAACTCCTAACCTCAAGTGATCCACCCACCTCGGCCTCCCAAAGTGTTGGGATTACAGGCATGAGCTGCCATGCGCAGCTGCTAATTCATTTTACAAAGCTTGCATAACTGCATAACTTTTATAATAAAACCAGCCACAGACAAAATAAGAAAGGAAAGTCATAGACAACTTACTTAAGAATATATATGCAGAATTCCCAAACAAAATTTTAGCAAACTGAATCCAACATTACACTATACCCTGAGACTATTTGGTTTATATAAAAAATTCAATATATATTACTTGCTACATAGACGTATTAATATTTCAGTATAAATAAGTGAAAAGTTCTATGATCACCTCAATAGATGCAGAAGAGATTCTTTGATGAAATCCATTATTTGTTTGTGATTTTTAGAAACTCTTAGTAAACTAGACATAGAGTTTCCTTAATCTGATATAGTAAAATGTATCTACCAAACCAAGCCAAACAAAACTGTAACAAAAATAACCCCAAATAGGAAAATACTGGAGACACTCCCTTTAAAATCAGGAATTTATGCCTACTGAAATAAAAACTTATGCCTGTTATCATCCCTTCTATTCAACATTACATTGAATGTCTCATAATTTAAGAAAAAGAAAAGACATACATAAAGATTTAAAAGTTGGAAACTGTCATCATTTGGAAATTGTATTTCTGTTTCTACATTAAAAAACCCAAAAATCTTTAATAAATTTTACAAGAAATAATAAAGTTTAGCAAATGCTTCAATATATGCCAACACATTAAAGCGAATTGTAGTTCTTTATCCAAACAACAACTAGAAAATATATTAAAGCAACAACATATAAACCAGTCATAGTTGGCAACAAAAACCACAGTGCACCTGGGACTCAATGTAATAAACCTCTTCCTACTCCCCCAAATTATAAAAACATTACTGAAGGGGATTAAAGACCAAAAATAGATGGAGAGATTGATCATGTTTATGCATTGGAAGATTTAATACCATCAAGGTATTGATTCCTTTCAAATTGATCTATAAATTTGAGGTAACTTCAAAAAAGAGTTCAACTAACAGATTGATTTTAATATTTTTATGGAAAGGGTTAAAAAGCCAAGACTAATAATATTTAGAAGGGTAAGAGGTATTTGCCATACTATAGTCAATAACATTTTATAAAGCTATTTTGATTAGGATTGTGTAATATTGATACCGATATAAACAAATTGATGAATGATCAGAATCAAGAGCTCAGAAATGAGCATGTGTGTGTGTGTGTGTAAAAATTTTTACTTGTGACAAAGATCTCATGGCAGACCACTTGATGAAAGAAGGGGCTTTGATAGAGCTCTGAAAAAATTTGTTTCTCATATTTTAAAAAATTGGCTATCTTCTACCCTACAGATAACAACTTCTGATAGACTAGGAACTTAAATATCAAAAGCAAACTTTAAAATTTACAAAGGGCTGGGCACGGTGGCTCATGCCTGCACCTTGGGAGGCCAAGGCAGGTGGATCACTTGAGTCCAGGAGTTTGAGACTGGACTGAGCAACATGGCAAGATCCCATCTCTACAAAAAATACAGAAATTAGCAGGACTTGGCGGTGGCACATGCTTATAGTCCCAGCTACTTGGGAGGTTGAGGTGGGAGGATCAATTAAGCTCAGGAGGTGGAGGTTGCAGTGAGCTGATATCATACCACTGCACTCCAGCTTGGGTAAGAGAGTGAGACCCTGTCTCAAAAAACAAAAAACAAATAAACTTAGAAGAAAATGTGTGACTATCTTTCAGATCTTGTATAGGGAATCATTTCTTAAACATGGCATATGAAATGTTAACCATAAAGAAAATATTAATACAATCTATTACATAAAGTTAAGAATGCCTTTTCATCAAATATAGCTTAAGGAAAATGAAAAGGCGAGCTCTTAGAAACTAGAAGACTTTTGCTATGCATATAACAAAGGACTAGCATTCAAAAATACATAAAGAACCACAAATCAGTAAGAAAAAGACAAACTAACTAATAGAAAAATGGATAAAAGGAGATACTTACCTTATCAGCAATTAGAGAAATGTATATCAAGACCACAGCAAGATACCATTTTATACCTCTGCAGTTGACAAAAATGAAGTCAGATAAAAACCAAGTGTTAGAAAGGATATGGATCAATAGGATGTTAAATTGCTGGTGGAAGTGAAACATTTATATAGCCACTTAGAAAAAGACAATTCTGCTTCATGCTTTAAAGTTTAATATTTGAAAAACTTACAACCCAGAAATTCCATTTCTATGTGCATTCTCGAGTACCTTTTGCATATGTGTAGTTTGTTACAAACAATTATTTCAGTCTATAGAAAGTTATGATCTCGTTTTCTGCCCCAAAGGTTTTTCTCTATCCAAAATATTATGTCTAGCTAGCATCTAAGATTCACATTTGTATGCTCAGATCATAATTAAATCGTCGGCAAGGAGCATCATCAAATAAAACATGTATTTGCTATTCTCAAAAAGGGCCTTTGTACTGAGGCTGAAATTAGATGGTAGGTAGGACTGTAATCAAAAATGAATAGATAATAGTATTAATAACAGTCACTATTAAACATGTATTATTTGTCAGATTCTTCAATCTTTATTTCACAAAAACTACCTTGTTTAGTCTTTACAAAGGCTTTCTGATATAGGTACCATTGTTAATCTTTTTAAAATGGAGCATATTGAGCCATTGGGTGGCTAAATAATTTCCACAACTTTATATTGTAAATTGTAAAACTGGGGTTTAAACAAAGGCTCTCTGATTCTGGCACCTGTGATATGGCAATATAGAATCTATTATCTTTCAGATAAAAAGTCACCTTTTCTTAACTTTGCAGAGAGAACAACTCTGATTCTTGGCTATAGGCAATGATCTATTGTCTCTAATGCTTTGTATGACTGTTCAAAAAGTAGAGGTGTATGTTTATCTCTACTCATGCAAAACCAAAATTACCTATTAGATTTTCAGTATTTCAATAGCATTATTTTATAGATGAACAGCAATAAAGTTATCAGTGTGACATATATACATATGTCAATGTGATCTGAAGACTCATTTAAAATTATGCTAAGAGATATGATAGCCTTGCTTTTATCTAGTTATAAAACTTCATATCAAATATACATCATGAAGAATATCTACCTAAAGATATTTTCAAAAATTTAGATAAAAGATTTTTTAAGAGTCCAGTTTGTTTCAAAATTAGTATTGTTGTCTTAGTCACATTGGGTAACAGAAAATCATAGACTGGGTGACTTAAACAACAAATATTTATTTCTCACAGTTCTGGCAGCTGGGTGAGATCAGAGTGTCAGCAGGCCTGGGTTTTTTGTAAGGGTCTCCTGGTTCATAGACTGCTTTCTTTTTTTTTTTTTTTTTTTTT
>NW_016107673.1:1366565-1373833 GCF_001604975.1 Cebus imitator
AACCTCCGCCTCCTGGGTTCAGGCAATTCTCCTGCCTCAGCCTCCCGAGTAGCTGGGATTACAGGCACGCGCCACCATGCCCAGCTGATTTTTTGCATTTTTAGTAAGAGACGGCTTTTCACCATGTTGACCAGGATGGTCTCGATCTCTTGATCTCGTGATCCACCCGCCTCGGCCTCCCAAAGTGCTGGGATTACAGGCGTGAGCCACCGCGCCCGGCCTCATAGACTGCTTTCTTCATGTATCCTCATAATTCAGAGACAAGAGGCTCTGGTTCCTTGATTGACTTATAAGGGCACTAACTCTATTATGGGAGACCTTCATGACCTAATCTAACCCTAATCTAAGGCTTCCCAAAGGAGGCCATTGTCACGTTGGGGATTAGAGTTTCTACATATGAATTTGGGAGAGAGACATAGACATTCAGTCCATAGCAATTATTGAGGGTTTCTTTGAGGCTAGGTCATATATCTATCTGAGGAATTAACTGGTATATATATTGACTTTCTGTTCTTATGACGCAGAGCAAATGAGCTCATGTATGTATTGTCCAAAAGTCACTTGATTGCTACCAAAGAGGCAGAATTTTTTTATAGCAGTAGAAAGATCTGGGATGAAAGTTTTGACTCTTGCAATCTAATCCCAGCATGGCAGTTACTGTCCATGAGAACTTGGACCTGTGATCTGTCACTTTCTAATAGTTATGCTCTTAGGAAATTTAATTAGATTCTTAATTTTCTCATGTGTCAAAAATACAGATAATAATAACTACCTTCCTGGAACATTACAAGGATTAAATAAATAACACGTGAAAGTTATAGAATTCCTATATGAGGAAATCTACCATTTCCTTCCTTTTAAATTCCATTTCCATTTCTTGGGCAAAGTCAGTCACATCTTTGGCTTTACTTTCCTCATCTATACTAATACCAATAACATGCCTGAGAATCTGTGATTCTGACCCCTTCTGTATATTTCTTCCTATGTATGTTCAGCTTTAAGAAGTATTGCAAGGATCCTTTATGTAAATAAGCTATTTCTAGGGGATGGAGAAAGTGTGAACTAAACCCATGTTATTCCTCTGCTCCAAAAGTGGAGTGCATTGCTTTGATTTTCTTTCTGACTCAGCACACAGAGACATCTGCACTGACTTAGAGCTTTCTTGAAGAATTTTTTTGATTCAGCCATATGACCAGAAAGAACAAATGTTAAGTCCTTCTAGGATATAGTGTGAAGGACATTAAAATATGTCATTAAAACAAACATTTATTTTCTTTCTCTCTCTCTCTGTCTTTTTTTTTTTTTCCAGAGACGGGATCTCCCTCTGTTGCTCAGGCTGGAGTGCAGTGGCACAATAATATCTCACGGTAGCCTTGACCTCCTGGGCTCAAGTGAGCTTCCCATTCTTGCCTCCTGAGAGCTGAGACCACAGGCACTCACTAGCACACCTGGTGAATTTTTAAATTTTTTTGTATAAACAGGATCTCTCTGTGTTGCCCAGGGTGCTCCCAACTGCTGGGTTCAAGTGATCCTCCCACCTTAGCCTCCCAAGGTGCTAGGATTGTAGGCATGAGCCACTGCGCCCAGCATAAAATGAGCATTTCTAATTCCAGTATGCTCCTTTGTCAGATATTTGAGAGTTGAGAGGTACATATATGTTTATTGGCGCTTTGAGATGATTAGCTGAACCAGTCACTGCTCTATTCAACAGGTGGATTTTCGGAAAAGACATATGAATGGAGCTCAGAAGAGGAGGAGCCAGTGAAAAAGGCAGGACCAGTCCAAGTTCTCATTGTCAGAGATGACCATTCCTTTGAGTTAGATGAAACTGCACTAAATCGGATCCTTCTCTCGGAGGCTGTCAGAGACAAGGAGGTTGTTGCTGTATCTGTTGCTGGAGCATTTAGAAAAGGAAAATCATTTCTGATGGACTTCATGTTGAGATACATGTACAACCAGGTATGCAGGAAGTACTTTAAAAAGTTTTCTTTCTTCTATGCTTCTGTCACTTTGCGTTTTTGTTTAGTGGTGTTCAAAATTTTCATTTCAATTATTATGTACCCTAGATATGAACCAGTTAAAGAAATGCTCCAGTGTAATCATTCCAACCTCAGTGCTTTGGGGACCAAACTACACAGACCATTTTTCTCTGAAGCTACTTTGCTACATTTCCCTTAAAATATAACTTATATTTTTATTCTTTTAAAAATAGGCACAGAATATTCTGATTATAAACTTAAATGTTATAGTGTTTAAAATGTTGACATAACTTTTGTCTTGTAATCACTTTTTCCAGCATTTAGTATGACATATTTCAAGCGTATAACAAAGTTAAAAGACTTATATACTAAACATCTTGTTATCTACCACCTGGATTCTACCATTAGCATTAGTATTCGTGCTTTATAACTTATTTCTCCATCTCTTCATCCCTCTTTCCAGCCATCACTCCAAATTATTTTTTGATGCATTGGAAAGTAAATTGCTGACATCAGTAGACTTTTCCATAAATATTTCTATGTGCATCATTATATGCATAAATTAATACTTTAGTTTTTTTCTCTTGAGATGAAGTTTCTATACAATGAAATATACATACATTAAATGTACATTTGCTGATTTTTGACAAATGCATATACATGTATAGCCCCCAACTCTGTCAAGATAGAGAACATTACCATTACCCCAGAAAGTTACCTGTTGTCATTTCCCAGACAGTTGTCACCCTCACTCCACCCCTAGAGGCAACTGACAGTGTCATAATGTTTGAGACAACAGCGTGACACAGAAGTGAGACTTTAAGGGACCTAGGCCAACTTAAAAGCCGAAGGATAAATAGGAGATTAGACTTGAGGAACAGAAGGTTGGGAATGGAAAACTTATTCTAATATTTTTTCTTTACCCATGGCAATTCTGATGGAAATGTGAATGTTGAAGCGGAATAGACAAACTACCCGAAGAACTTTCTATTATGTATTTATATCGTAATAGTCCATTTTAGAGTGATATTTTATACTTGGAGGTTTTTTTTTTTTTTTTTTTTTTTTTTAAGACAGAGTCTCACTCTATTGCTCAGGCTGGAGTGCAGTGGCACAGTCATGACTCATTGCAACCTCAACCTCCCCAGGCTTGGGTGATCCTCCCACCCCAGCCTCTCGAGTAGCTGGGACTGCAGGCGCGAACTACCACACCTGGCTAATCTTTTTGTATATTTTTTAGAGATGTGGTTTTGCCATGTTGGCTAGGCTGGTCTTGAACTGCTGGGCTTAAGCAATCTGCCCTCCTTGGCCTTCCAAAGTGCTGGGGTTACAGGCACGATTCATTGTACCCAGCCTTATACTTGGAGTATTTTTTATCGATTTTATAATGTTAACTTTAACATCTTTTATCTCTAACTTCAGTTCAAGCAAATCAGGAACAGAACTACCAAAAAAACTAAGGCTTTGAAATTAAACAAAAGTCTTACTAATCCTTATTTCTAGCATACTACCATTAGCTACCTAACACAGGTGGGAAAATTTAATGAACAAAATCAATATACTTCATACTTTTTGGGATTATATAATTTTTGGCATATTCATAGTTTTTTTTTTTTTTTTTTTTTTTTTTTTGGTTGTTTTTTTTTTTTTTTTTTTTTTTTTTTTTTTTTTGTAAAACGAAGTCTCACACTGTCACCTGGGCTGGAGTGCAGTGATGTGATCTCGGCTCACTGCAACCTCTGCCTTGTGGGTTCAAGTGATTCTCCTGCCCCAAACTCCTGAGTAGCTGGGACTACAGGCATGCACCACCATGCCCAGATAATTTTTGTATTTTTTTTTTTAGTAGAGATGGGGTTTTACCATGCTGGCCAGCTGGTCTCAAACTCCTAACCTCAAGTGATCCACCCACCTCGGCCTCCCAAAGTGTTGGGATTACAGGCATGAGCTGCCATGCGCAGCTGCTAATTCATTTTACAAAGCTTGCATAACTGCATAACTTTTATAATAAAACCAGCCACAGACAAAATAAGAAAGGAAAGTCATAGACAACTTACTTAAGAATATATATGCAGAATTCCCAAACAAAATTTTAGCAAACTGAATCCAACATTACACTATACCCTGAGACTATTTGGTTTATATAAAAAATTCAATATATATTACTTGCTACATAGACGTATTAATATTTCAGTATAAATAAGTGAAAAGTTCTATGATCACCTCAATAGATGCAGAAGAGATTCTTTGATGAAATCCATTATTTGTTTGTGATTTTTAGAAACTCTTAGTAAACTAGACATAGAGTTTCCTTAATCTGATATAGTAAAATGTATCTACCAAACCAAGCCAAACAAAACTGTAACAAAAATAACCCCAAATAGGAAAATACTGGAGACACTCCCTTTAAAATCAGGAATTTATGCCTACTGAAATAAAAACTTATGCCTGTTATCATCCCTTCTATTCAACATTACATTGAATGTCTCATAATTTAAGAAAAAGAAAAGACATACATAAAGATTTAAAAGTTGGAAACTGTCATCATTTGGAAATTGTATTTCTGTTTCTACATTAAAAAACCCAAAAATCTTTAATAAATTTTACAAGAAATAATAAAGTTTAGCAAATGCTTCAATATATGCCAACACATTAAAGCGAATTGTAGTTCTTTATCCAAACAACAACTAGAAAATATATTAAAGCAACAACATATAAACCAGTCATAGTTGGCAACAAAAACCACAGTGCACCTGGGACTCAATGTAATAAACCTCTTCCTACTCCCCCAAATTATAAAAACATTACTGAAGGGGATTAAAGACCAAAAATAGATGGAGAGATTGATCATGTTTATGCATTGGAAGATTTAATACCATCAAGGTATTGATTCCTTTCAAATTGATCTATAAATTTGAGGTAACTTCAAAAAAGAGTTCAACTAACAGATTGATTTTAATATTTTTATGGAAAGGGTTAAAAAGCCAAGACTAATAATATTTAGAAGGGTAAGAGGTATTTGCCATACTATAGTCAATAACATTTTATAAAGCTATTTTGATTAGGATTGTGTAATATTGATACCGATATAAACAAATTGATGAATGATCAGAATCAAGAGCTCAGAAATGAGCATATGTGTGTGTGTGTGTAAAAATTTTTACTTGTGACAAAGATCTCATGGCAGACCACTTGATGAAAGAAGGGGCTTTGATAGAGCTCTGAAAAAATTTGTTTCTCATATTTTAAAAAATTGGCTATCTTCTACCCTACAGATAACAACTTCTGATAGACTAGGAACTTAAATATCAAAAGCAAACTTTAAAATTTACAAAGGGCTGGGCACGGTGGCTCATGCCTGCACCTTGGGAGGCCAAGGCAGGTGGATCACTTGAGTCCAGGAGTTTGAGACTGGACTGAGCAACATGGCAAGATCCCATCTCTACAAAAAATACAGAAATTAGCAGGACTTGGCGGTGGCACATGCTTATAGTCCCAGCTACTTGGGAGGTTGAGGTGGGAGGATCAATTAAGCTCAGGAGGTGGAGGTTGCAGTGAGCTGATATCATACCACTGCACTCCAGCTTGGGTAAGAGAGTGAGACCCTGTCTCAAAAAACAAAAAACAAATAAACTTAGAAGAAAATGTGTGACTATCTTTCAGATCTTGTATAGGGAATCATTTCTTAAACATGGCATATGAAATGTTAACCATAAAGAAAATATTAATACAATCTATTACATAAAGTTAAGAATGCCTTTTCATCAAATATAGCTTAAGGAAAATGAAAAGGCGAGCTCTTAGAAACTAGAAGACTTTTGCTATGCATATAACAAAGGACTAGCATTCAAAAATACATAAAGAACCACAAATCAGTAAGAAAAAGACAAACTAACTAATAGAAAAATGGATAAAAGGAGATACTTACCTTATCAGCAATTAGAGAAATGTATATCAAGACCACAGCAAGATACCATTTTATACCTCTGCAGTTGACAAAAATGAAGTCAGATAAAAACCAAGTGTTAGAAAGGATATGGATCAATAGGATGTTAAATTGCTGGTGGAAGTGAAACATTTATATAGCCACTTAGAAAAAGACAATTCTGCTTCATGCTTTAAAGTTTAATATTTGAAAAACTTACAACCCAGAAATTCCATTTCTATGTGCATTCTCGAGTACCTTTTGCATATGTGTAGTTTGTTACAAACAATTATTTCAGTCTATAGAAAGTTATGATCTCGTTTTCTGCCCCAAAGGTTTTTCTCTATCCAAAATATTATGTCTAGCTAGCATCTAAGATTCACATTTGTATGCTCAGATCATAATTAAATCGTCGGCAAGGAGCATCATCAAATAAAACATGTATTTGCTATTCTCAAAAAGGGCCTTTGTACTGAGGCTGAAATTAGATGGTAGGTAGGACTGTAATCAAAAATGAATAGATAATAGTATTAATAACAGTCACTATTAAACATGTATTATTTGTCAGATTCTTCAATCTTTATTTCACAAAAACTACCTTGTTTAGTCTTTACAAAGGCTTTCTGATATAGGTACCATTGTTAATCTTTTTAAAATGGAGCATATTGAGCCATTGGGTGGCTAAATAATTTCCACAACTTTATATTGTAAATTGTAAAACTGGGGTTTAAACAAAGGCTCTCTGATTCTGGCACCTGTGATATGGCAATATAGAATCTATTATCTTTCAGATAAAAAGTCACCTTTTCTTAACTTTGCAGAGAGAACAACTCTGATTCTTGGCTATAGGCAATGATCTATTGTCTCTAATGCTTTGTATGACTGTTCAAAAAGTAGAGGTGTATGTTTATCTCTACTCATGCAAAACCAAAATTACCTATTAGATTTTCAGTATTTCAATAGCATTATTTTATAGATGAACAGCAATAAAGTTATCAGTGTGACATATATACATATGTCAATGTGATCTGAAGACTCATTTAAAATTATGCTAAGAGATATGATAGCCTTGCTTTTATCTAGTTATAAAACTTCATATCAAATATACATCATGAAGAATATCTACCTAAAGATATTTTCAAAAATTTAGATAAAAGATTTTTTAAGAGTCCAGTTTGTTTCAAAATTAGTATTGTTGTCTTAGTCACATTGGGTAACAGAAAATCATAGACTGGGTGACTTAAACAACAAATATTTATTTCTCACAGTTCTGGCAGCTGGGTGAGATCAGAGTGTCAGCAGGCCTGGGTTTTTTGTAAGGGTCTCCTGGTTCATAGACTGCTTTCTTTTTTTTTTTTTTTTTTTTT
>NW_016107673.1:1373843-1408592 GCF_001604975.1 Cebus imitator
AGAGACGGGGTTTCACCATGTTGACCAGGATGGTCTCGATCTCTTGACCTTGTGATCCACCCGCCTCGGCCTCCCAAAGTGCTGGGATTACAGGCTTGAGCCACCGTGCCCGGCATGCATATTCATAGTTTTAACTGTCAAATAAATATCAGGATGGAATACTCAATACCACTTGTCATGTTAGTTGTGTTAAGTAGAATTTGCTCAGATTAAAGTGTGCCAAGTTTGTTTTGTTTTTTTTCTTTTTCTGCACCTAGCAGAGCATTCAGAAAGCAAGAGAGAATATGAATACTTGTTTTGCTGTTTCTTGCATAAGGGCATGTATCATTGACTTGTAAAGATAAAATTCTACTTTCTTTTCTGCATGTATAATTATCATTCATATTAGAATGGCAGGATTTTAAATGTGATTAGTTTATTCTTAGCTGGAAAACCGTTATCTTTTATAATGTTATCTTTTATAAGCTTATAAGCTTACCTTTTACCTGCCACATAGTAATCAATATGTGATTTTTGAAGAAATATTTGAGTGCATGCTATAACTAATGAAACAAGCTGAATTTTAGCTCTGCCAAAGTAACTATTTGTGGTTGTTTTCCTTGTCTTTCAAGGTTATTTTTCAGGCTTAGGGTTTTTATGAATATCTCAATGTAGGTTATTAACGCAGAGTTAACATTGTAGAAATGTATTATGCTAATTAATAATAATCACAATTTATTCATTGAAGTATGCATCCTAAGACATTTTTCCAGGCAATACCTTATTGGACAAATTTCAGTTTCTACCTCAATAGTAAGTATTTATTGACTACCTGCTAAATGTCCTAGATTGTGCTAGACACTATGGTGGATACCAAATAAAACATAGATTTTGCACTTAGGCATCTCATGGTTTGGCCAAGGAGACAGAATTAAGATAGGTGAAATAATTAGAGGATCATTACATGGTGATCAATATATTTCATTGTTTTTGTTTTATTTATTTATTTATTTATTTATTTTTTGAGATGGAGTCTCGCACTGTCACCCAAACTGTAGTGCAGTGGCGCGATCTCGGCTCACTGCAATCTCCATCTCCTGGGCTCAAGCAATTCTCCTGCCTCAGCCTCCTGAGTAGCTGGGACTACAGGCATGTGCCACCACGCCCAGCTAATTTTTTTGTATTTTTAGTAGATACGGGGTTTCACCATGTTGGCCGGGACGGTCTCGATCTCCTGAGCTCGTGATCCGCCCACCTCAGGTTCCCAAAGTGCTGGGATTACAGGCGTGAGCCACCCTGCCCAGACTGGTTTTTTTTTTTTTTTTTTGAGATGGAGTTTCACTCTTGTCGTCCAGGCTGGAGTGCAATGGCACAACCTTGGCTCACTGCAACTCGCCTCCCAGGTTGAAGAATTCTTCTGCCTTAGCCTCCAAAGTAGCTGGGATTACAAGCATGTGCCACCATGCCTGGCTAATTTATTGTATTTTTAGTAGAGACAGGGGTTTACCATGTGGCCTAGGCTGGTCTCAAACTCCTGGCCTCAAGTGATCCACCAGCCTCGGCCTCCCAAGTGCTGGGATTACAGGCATGAGCCACTGTGCCCAGCCTGAACAATACATTTCTAAGTGTGGTTCAGGGAAGAGCATATTAGGCCAAAGCAACTGGAGAAAGCTTCACAGAGATATTGGGAGTTAGAATAGATTTTGAAGATGTGCAGATCTGGATCAGAAAAGAAAGAATGGACATTCTGGACTACGAGGAATAGCTATGATACATGTATTAAACAGAGTGTGCACCTTCTTCCCTAGAGTGCAAATTAAGTATTGGAGATGGAAAAGAAATAAGATTGAATAGGTATGAGCCAGATAATGGAACAAATTCATAGAAGAACCAAAACTCTTGATAAGAGTCTAAAATGCCTTTTAGGACAAGACAGGATATAATTAAGTTTTTCTTTATATTCGTTTATGTAGATTTTTTATCAGTCCAAGTAGTCCATTTCCACATTCCTCTGCATTCCTTAATGTAAGGTTTTAGATTGGAGAATTATCTAATGAGATCTTCCAAAAACTGATAACTTATTCTCTATAACAAATATCAAAATGGGGGTAACTACTATGAACCAAGGTCACCAATTACTGACTTACTAAATCTATGGGATATTTTCCATTCCTTATACAACTTGATCTTTAGCCTTTTTACATTTGATTGTTTTTCCTATTCTGTCTTCCTCTGGCTTCTCAAACCCCACTTGTATCAGTACTTGTCTATTCCTTCCCACTGTCCTGGCCCTGGTCAGGCCCTCAATCATGTTTTTGACGTTTATTATAACCCCCCCTTTTATCATTCCTAGCTGTAATTTCCCTTCCCTACTAACTAGCCCTACCAACTTCTAGAATGATATCTTCTACCAGAACTATGATTTTAATTCATCTCTGCTTCTTCATAACTTTCCATTGCCAGCAGCATAAAATCTGACTCCCTTAGGCACTTTGCAAGGCCTTTCAGAATCTGGCCATCTGTCCAGCCTCTTGCTGCTACTTGCTTCCTCCTCCCCTCATACCAAAGCATAATATGCTCCCCACATGCCCTCTCCAAATTTGCTCCCTTGGAAAATTCCTAAATATTTTTCAAGTCTTAGCTCAAACATCAGCTCTCCTATGTGGTCTTGCCTGACCAAGGATTAGTTACTGCTTTTCTATGCTACCATTTATGCGTTATGTGTACTTCCATTTTGGCACACATTTATTGCATCATAATGGTTCGTTTGCATGTCTGTCTCGCTGTTAGGCTGTGAATTTCCTCTGGTCTGCAATAATATCTTTTCATCTTTATATATCCTGAACATATAAAAACCACATTTTAATTATAAAAAATTATATTTTAATTATAAAAAATAATTACAGAGGAGCAACCATCTTTATATATCCTGAACATATAAAAACCACATTTTTTATATGTTCAGGATATATAAAGATAGTTGCTCCTCTGTAATTATTTTTTGGATGAATAAAGTGATTGTATCAATGCAATAGATATGCATATGTTGTTTCCGTTTAACTAGAATTGGAGAGGGTTAAGAATCAGAATGGATGAATGGAAAAAACTATACACATGTATCTGGTTCCATATCATGGACTTTATTATTTTATAGGAATCAGTTGATTGGGTTGGAGATTACAATGAACCGTTGACTGGTTTTTCATGGAGAGGTGGATCCGAACGAGAGACCACAGGCATCCAGATATGGAGTGAAGTCTTCCTTATCAATAAACCTGATGGTAAAAAGGTATGATGCTAACCTCCTAAATAATATTGATTTTCACTTATAACAGTTACTACTTTTTACGATCCTTGAAGTTGCACTTTTGAAAATTAGTTTTGGCCATTTGACATGAAGCTTAAAGTGGGATAGCATCCAATAGCATGACCTTTGTTTCCCTTTCTTGTCATCAAGGTAGGCAAAATTATAAGGATGATAGAACAGCAGATCAGCAAGTAACATCTCTATATTGTTTCAATGCTACATAAAGTTTCTCTTATGTTGAATTACTAGTAAAAATTACTTGTAACAGTAATCAGCAGTTAATTAATATTTTTCTGTTCTGTGGCATTCATGGCATATGTAAGAAATTTTCTAAAATAGTATTCATTGATAATGGTTTGCTTTAGTTCTTATGATATTAACATTGTGGTAACCCTGAAGACATACATGTTCTATAAAATATCAACAATGTACTTTTCTTGCCTGTAGGTTGCAGTGTTATTGATGGATACTCAGGGAACCTTTGATAGTCAGTCAACTTTGAGAGATTCAGCCACCGTATTTGCCCTTAGCACAATGATCAGCTCAATACAGGTATGAAATAAAATAAACTCATTTTCATGATGTTTCTTCAACTAAAAATTATGAGCACATGTGTTTCTACATACATGTCATAATGACATAAGCAACAGAAATTGTAAATCATACATATTATTTGGCACAATTAGCATACCAGTTCTTGTGATTTCGATAAGAGTAGATTTGTTTTTGTTACTGTTGTCTAGTTACTGACAAACTTTCAGGTTGACTGCTTTAGTTAGAAAAGGTCATATTATCTTATTGGGGTTTTAAAAAATTTGTTTAAAGCCTATAATAAACTCAGTAACATAAATCTTATATGCGTATACATTGAGACCATCTATTATAAGTAAGTTTAATGAAACAGGATTTATAAAATAAATTTTGTTCTATATAGCCATTAGAAATATTTCTACATGTAAAAACATTTGCATGCATTCATACCTTTTAAAAACACCTTAATGTATATTTAGGAAAGTAAATATATATAAAATTTATCTTTCTTTCCTTTCCTTCTTTCACTTTTTTAAAAGTCTTATTTTTGAGGTTATTGTGGGCTTTCTAAATAGTCCTGAAAATCCTTGGAGAGTTTTATTAGAACCATAGAACCGATAGCATAAAATATTTTAATACTGATTTTAGATATTTTCAATTCACTGGCAAAAGCAAAAAGAGAGAGTAGCCAAAGAACAGGACAGAGCAATTAAAAAAAGGTAAGATAGCTTAAAAAGGCAGGAAAGGCAAAGTAGTCAGGATGAGCGAGTCAAGGCTGAAATTATAAGCAAGCATAGAGAATGGAGCTAGTGAACCAGCAACAAGGGCATCATATATGGTTAGGACAACCAAGACGGGATAAACAGGAGGAGGAAGGAAAGACTAAATTTATTAAATAAATTACTTTAAAAACCATTTAAAAAGTCATGGTTATAACCTATGATTAATCAACTTTTAAAAATTGACTTTTCTTTCAATTGACAAGTAAAAATTATATATATTTATCATGTACAATATAACTTTTAGAATATACACATTGTATAAGCCTTTAAAATACTGACTTAATATCTAATTTATTCATAATTCACAGTGTAAGCCATATTTGTACAACCCTATTTAAACCACATAGACTTTGCTTTTCAGTATTACTCATTATTTATATTTGACCTGAATACATTGAATATTTTCATAGAAAAATCTGCTAACTCCTTAGTAATGACTTTTTTATTATATGAGAAATGATGATGTTATTTAAATAAGTATACAAAGTATTCTCTTTGTATCAGTACATAAACATATATGCCTCCTTAACTTTTCTTTGAAGTTAATGATATTTATTCCCCTCAAAAAATGTCATCATAATGCTGTGATTGGTTCATGAAGCAGTAATGCATATGTATAAGAATGTGAGCATGGTATTCAGAACCTCACTTTCATGTGATGAAACTCTGTATAGACGTAAATAAAATTATTAATTGTGAAGAAGTCAATATAATTTTTCAAAACAAAATTTTCCATATGGGTTGCTGAGATTTAGATTGCTATTATTTTGTTTTGCTTGGAAGAATGATTGTTTTGACTAATTGCTAAATTAGCTTCATAAAATAATTGTAATAGTCTGTCTCCGGAGCAGGTGACCACTGTATTTCTGGAACTATTTTATGATCATTGGACATTCCTTATTGTCTCTCAACCTTCTTTTATTTCTCTCTGAAGGTCTTGGAAATATCATCGTGTAAGTGTGTATGTAAAAGAGTTCATTTCTGTGATAACTGATAGTAGAAAATGATGAAGTAAGTGCTTAGGATGATGCTAATTATCTTATCATTGTGATGTTATTTCTTTATCAAGGTATATAACTTATCCCAAAATGTCCAGGAGGATGATCTTCAGCACCTCCAGGTAACAATATTTATATTCTTACTTGCATATCTGGTAGTCTTTGGAACATGTATAGCAGAACTTTGGGGAATGATAAAAACATAATCAGATGGGGGATATCCTATTTCTAGATACCTTGCTCCGGCCCTATATGGTTATATTGTCTCTAATTAAAATTTCAAATTCCTTTATTTCTGTAAAGCTACTTGCTATTATCCCTGTATATGTGAAAATATACAGCAAATTAGAGAATCTTTGGGTTAAAAATTACCCAAAATGTGAGGTTGAAATATTAAGGTAAGAGATTTAATAATTGTTAGTATGATAGCTGTTATATGCCACTTTTTTTTCCTGTGAACCACTTTATACCTAAGAGCTAGGAGGGGCAACTTGATAACTCATAGAACTCTATTTTAGATCTGAAGGAGACCTCAGTGACATTCAATTTATCCTTTATGTTTTATGAGTAAAATAAGGCTGAAGGAAATAAATGACTTGCTGAAACTCATGGCCAATTAGTAGTAGAATGTGAATAGAACTTATAAAAATCCAATAATCTGAGCTGGGCATAGTGGCCCATGCCTGTAATCCCAGCACTTTGAGAGGTGGAGGCAGGAGGATCACTTGAGCCAGGAATTCAAGACCAAGCTGGGCAATATAGTGAGACCCTGTCTCTTAAAAAAAAATTAGCCCTCCCAGCTACTGAGGTGGGGGGATCACTTGAGCCTGAAGGTCAAGGCTGCAGTGAGCCGTGATCACATCACTGCACTCAAGCCTGTGAGACAGAGTGAGACCTTGTCTCAAAAGAAAAAAAATATCTGTCATCTGACTGTGCTCTGTGCTCCTTCCTCTCTCCAAGCAGTATTTAATTTCAAAGAGGTTAGATATTTAAAGATGGTTCACATCTGTGTCATACTCTCTTTCAATTTACAGTATTCTTATTTACATAGCAAAATCTGTGGTATTTCTCATAGTTTTTCTTCTGCATGTTTTATAGAAAATTTTACTTTAAATATATTATTTTATCTTGGCAATCAGAGCCATGTGGTAAAATGTGCAAACTTAACAATAACAAAGAGTGATAGAGCAAGGTAATCTAAGACATTAAAATTATTATTTGGAGTTCACATCCAGCATGCTACTGAATATATATTTAGTACATCATGCTGACCATTTATAACAAATACGCTGAATAATTGTGAGGTGTTTTTCATAATAAGAACAATTTTTTTTTCGAGATGGAGTCTCGCTCTGTCGCTATGCTGGAGTGCAGTGGCATCATCTCAGCTCACTGCAACCTCCGCCTCCCAGGTTCAAGCAATTTTCCTGCCTCAGCCTCCCGAGTAGCTGGGACTACAGGCGTGCGCCATCACACCTGGCTAATTCTTTTTATATTTTTAGTAGAGACGGGGTTTTACCATGTTGGCCAGGATGGTCTCAATATCATGAGCTGGCGATCCACCCGCCTCGGCCTCCCAAAGTGCTGGGATTACGAGCATGAACCACCACACCTGGCCAAGAATAGTTACTTTTTTGGGCATGTTCCATTGTGGGAATCCTCAAATTCCTCAAATCCAGGAAGTGGGGGAATCCTTGGTCCTCTGTCATCTTGGGAGAAAGATTTCAGCCAAGAGACAGTTTAGCTGAAAAGATAATTTATTGAAGGAAAATAGAGACCACAGAGTTTATTTAGAGAGCCAGCACACACAGGCAGAGTGGGCTGCGGAAAGAAAGTGAGCCAGCAGCACCCTGAGAGTTCTGTGTTGGGTTTTTCTGATGTTGGATTTTTTTCTTGCTTGAAATTCCTGCCTCTGTCCTAAATCTGTCTTTTTTTCTTTGTCTAGTTTTCCCTCTTCTGCCTTAAGTCACTGCTTTTCCCCACCTCGTTCCCATCCCAGGCTTGTGGGACCCTCCCTTACTGTTAGTTGATGTGCATGCATAGGCCTGGAGTTGGATACAAATTCTACCTAATGGCTACATTGCTCATTACTGCCACACCAGGAAGGTTGTATACCAGTCGTATCTATACTTGCTGCACTCACAGATCTCTTAGGAATTTCTCCTTTGCCCTCTTCCCCTCCTTATCTGCATAGCTAGCTACATTCTGGCAGGTTAACTGCAGGTAACTGATTACTGGGCCGTCTTAAGGGATGTTCCTTTCTGCATAGGTGTTTTCCCTCCTCTCCTCCCATATCTAGCATGCATGTTTTAGGTGATCTCTGGGGTGTGAAATTTTCCACACCTCCCTTTTCGCAGAAACTCCCCCTCCTGCTCATGTCTAGCTGCCTGCCTACTCTAACACCATAACCTAGCCAACTACTTTCCAAGTTAATAGCATGGCACTGTTCAATGCCAGTTGAGGGGTTTCTTTAAAAATGCTAATTTTGGACTTTGATATTGAGTAATTATTTTTTGAGGTTATTTAAAGATTTTTCCTGTAAATGACAACACTTCAGCCTTCCATAGATGTTACTGTGAATTCAAATTATTAGTGAATGATGCTAATGAGAGGATCTAATCTCTGGACCAGGAACCTTTTAAACATGGTATCCCAGACTTTTAGTTCATCAATTTATTCAGGTGCCTGGTAATTACCTTTACTTTCTAGATTCCCTAGGTCCCACCAGAGAGGAAGCACAGTGCTAGGATGCTATTCTAAAGGGGCAAGGGATGGAACTCCTGAGTGTCAGCATTTTTCCCCAGGACTGAATAGTAGCTATGGCTTGTTATTCTTGTATATGAAGCAGCATTTCCTGTGTTCACATGGAGAAACCCAGTCAGCCAGCCTGGATAAAACTCTAATCAGATGCAATGAGCAGAGATCATGCCACTGCACTCCAGCCTGGGTGACAGAGTGAAACCCTGTCTCAAAAAAAAAAAAAAAAGAAAAAGAAAAAGAAGAAGACTCTCCATTTCTTAAGCTAAATGCTTAATGCTTTTGTAGTAATCCGAGCCATTGCACCTTTAAATGTCCTCAGGCAACAACTTTTGTAAATGTGTCCTACATAGTTTAAGACTCTCTGGTCTAATTTATGCAAGTTCAGCTTCAAAAGGTCATTTGGCATGTTTCCTTCTTCCCTTTTGTCCCCCATAAAAAATTAACCCACGTTCTAGATATAAAAGGTGTTAATTTTAAAATATAAAAGGTATTAATAAAATGGAAATTTTATTTTTAAAATGTACTTTATGTCTTTTACTATTTTTTTTTTTTTTTTGAGACGGAGTCTCACTCAGTCACCAGACTGGAGTGCAGTGGCACAATCTCAGCTTACAGCAACCTCCACCTCCCGGGTTTCAGCGATTCTCCTGCCTCAGCCTCCTAAGTAGCTGGGACTATAGGCACGTGCCACCACACCCGGCTAATTTTTGTATTTTTGGTAGAGACGAGGTTTCACCATGTTGGTCAGGCTGGTTTCAATCTCTTGATCTCATGATCCGCCTGCCTCGGCCTCCCAAAGTGCTGGGATTACAGATGTGAGCCACCACACCAGGCCATGTCTTTTATTCTTAAATATCTAATTAACATGGCTCTGCTTTACCTGTTCAATGCTTATTTCCTGAAAATGGTTATTATAATCTTAATAATATAATATTCTGTTATAGCTAGGGGTAAAAGTGAATGAAAGGCAAGAATTAAAACTTCACAGATGCTAAAGTTCTCTGTGTGTGTGTGTGTGTGTGTGTGTGTGTGTGTGTTCTGGGGTGTGTGGGTGTGTAATTTTCCTTCTAGCTTTTCACTGAGTATGGCAGACTGGCAATGGAGGAAACATTCTTGAAGCCATTTCAGGTGAGTGAGGGTTAAATGATAGTACATTTTTACTAGATTTTTCTGAAGATTATAACCAGGTATGTTAATTAGGGTCATGCTTCCTTCTTTTTAAATTTTTTATTTCATTGAGGAAACAGTTTTTACCTACTTTATGCTATTTGATGCAAGATAGAATGAGATACAAATGGGGAAATTGAATTTTTAAGAATCATTTTTTAAAAAAGAAATGTGGAAATGAAAGATGAATTAGGCATTCTGGTTCGTGGGCCCAGCCAATGTCATTTATGTACAAGATTTAAGCATCCAGCCATATCTTTCTTATGAGATGTATTAAAACATAAGAATGTGTTCATTTGAAAATAAAAGGATGGAAAAAGATACATCAGGCACATACTAAGTGAAGGAAAATAAGTGTCTATAATTTTGTGAGACTTGAAGTTAATAAGAATTATTTAGAATAGGGGGCTGGCAAGATGGCTGAATAGGAACACATCCAGTCTTCAGCTCCGAGTGAGATCAACGCAGAAGGTGGGTGATTTCTGCATTTCCTGTTGAACCTGGTTCACCTCATTGGGACTGGTTGGACAGGGGGTACAGCCCAAGAAGGGTGAGCTAAAGCAGGGTGGGGTGTTGCCTTACCTGGGAAATACAAGGGGTCAGGGAACTCCCTCTCCTAGCCAAGGGAAGCCATTAGGGACTGTACTGTGCACTCAGGACCAGACACTGTGCTTTTCCCATGGTCTTTGCAACCCAAAGACCAGGAGATTCCCTCCAGTGCCTACACCACCGGGGCCCTGGGTTTCAGCACAAAACTGGGCAGCCATTTGGGCAGACACTGAGCTAACTGCAGGAGGTTTTTTTCATACCCCAGTGTTACCTGGAACACCAGCAAGACAGAACCGTTCACTCCCCTGGAAAGGGGGCTGAAGCCAGGGAGCCAAGTGGTCTGGCTCGGTGGGCCCCACCCCCGTGGAGCTCATCAAGCTGATACACTGAGGTCTCACTGCCAGCACAGCAGTCTGAGCTTGACCTGGGACACTCAAGCCTCCTGGGGGGAGGAGCATCCACTATTGCTGAAGCTTGGGCAAGTGGTTTTACCCTCACAGTATAAACAGAGCTGCCAGGAAGTTTGAACTGGGTGGAGCCCACCTCCGCTCAGCAAGGCCACTGCAGCCAGACTGCCTCTCCAGATTCCCTCCTCTCTGGGCAGGGCATCTCTGAAAAAAAAGGTAGCAACCCCAGTCAGGGACTTGAAGATAAGACCCCTTCCTCCCTGGGACAGAGAACCTGGAGGAAGGGGCAGCTGTGGGCATAGCTTCAGCAGACTTAAACGTCCCTGCCCAGCAGCTCTGAAGAGAGTAGTGGATCTCCCAGCACAGGATTTGAGCTCTGATAAGGGACAGACTGCCTCCTCAAGTGGCTTCCTGACCTCCGTGTATCCTGACTGGGAGATACTTTCCTGTAGGGGCTGACAGATACCTTTTACAGGAGAGCTCTGGCTGGCATCTGGCAGGTGCTCCTGTGGGACAAAGCTTTCAGAGGAAAGAATAGGCAACAATCTTTGCTGTTCTGCAGCCTCCACTGGTAATATCCAGGCAAACAGGGTCTGGAGTGGACCTCCAGCAAACTCTAGCAGAACTGCAGCAGAAGGGCCTGTTGGAAGGAAAACTAACAAACATAAAGGAATAGTATCAACATCAACAAAAAAGACATCCAGTTAGAGACCCCCTCCAAAGGTCACTGACTTCAAACACCAAAGGCAGATAAATCCATGAAGATGGGGAGAAACCAGTCCAAAAAGGCTGAAAATTCCAGAAACCAGGATGCCTCTTCTCCTTCAAAGGATCACAACTCCTTGCAAGGAAGGGAACGAAACTGGACAGAGAATGAATTTGATGAATTGACAGAAGTAGGCTTCAGAAGGTGGATAATAACAAACTCCTCCAAGCTAAAGGAGCATGTTCTAACCCAATACAAGGAAGCTAAGAATCTTGAAAACAGGTTAGACAAATTTCTAACTAGAATAACCAGTTTAGAGAAGAACATAAATGACTTGATGCAGCTGAAAAACACAGCATGAGAAATTTATGAAGCATACGCAAGTACCAATAGCTGAATTGATGAAGTGGAAGAAAGGATATCAGAAATTGAAGATCAACTCAGTAAAATAAAGTGAGCAGACAAAATTAGAGAAAAAAGTGTGAAAAGAAACTAATAAAGCCTTCAAGAAAGACAGGACTATGTGAAAAGACCAAATCTACGTTTGACTGGTGTACCTGTTGGTGATGGGGAGAATAAAATCAAGTTGGAAAATACACTTCAGGATATTATCCAGGAGAACGTCACCAGTCTAGCAAGGCAGGCCAACATTCAAATTCAGGAAATACAGAGAGGACCACAAAGATACTCCATGAGAAGAGAAACACCGAGACATGTAATCATCCTTTTCACCAAGGTTGAAATGAACGAAAAAATATCAAGGGCAGCCAGAGAGAATGGTCGGGTTACCCACAAAGGGAAGCCCATCAGACTAACAGTGGATCTCTTGGCAGAAACCCTACAAGGCAGAAGAGAGTGGGAGCCAATATTCAAAATTCTTAAAGAAAATAATTGGGCCAGGTATGGTGGCTCAAGCCTGTATTCCCAGTACTTTGGGAGGCCAAGGTGGGCAGATCATGAGGTCAAGAGATTGAGACCATCTTGGTCAACATAGTAAAACCCTGTCTCTACTAAAAATACAAAAATTAGCTGGGTGTGGTGCCATGTGCCTGTAGTCCCAGCTACTAAGGAGGCTGGGGCAGGAGAATTGCTTGAACTTAGGAGGCAGAGGTTGCAGTGAGCCAAGATCTCGCCACTGCGCTCCAACCTGGCGACAGAGCAAGTCTCTGTCTCAAAAAAACGAAAAAATAACTTTCAACCCAGAATTTCATATCCAGCCAAACTAAGCTTCATAAGCAAAGGAGAAATAAAATCCTTTACAGACAAGCAAATGCTGAGAGATTTTGTCACCACCAGGCCTGCCTTACAAGAGCTCCTGAAGGAAGCACTAAACATCAAAAGGGCATGTTCCACCTACCAGCCACTGCAAAAACATACCAAATTATAAAGACCATCATTGCTGTGAAGAAACTGCCATCCACTAACAGGCAAAATAACCAGCTAGCATCATAATGGCAGGATCAAATTCACACATAACAATATTAACCTTAAATGTAAACAGGCTAAATGCCCCAATTAAAAGACACAGACTGGCAAATTGAATAGAGTCAAGACCCATCAGTATGCTGCATTCAGGAAACCCATTTCATGTGCAAAGACACAAATAGGGTCAAAATAAAAGGATGGGGGCATATTTACCAAGCAAATGGAAGGCAAAAAAAAATCGGGTTGCAATCCCAGTCTCTGATAAAACAGACTTTAACCCAAAAAAGATCAAAAGAGACAAAGAAGGGCATTACATACTGGTAAAGGGATCAATGCAACAAGAAGAGATAACTATCCTAAATATGTATGCACCTGATACAGGAACTTCCAGATTCATAGTAAGTTCTTAGAGACCTACAAAGAGACTTAGACTCACACACAATAAGAATGGGAGAGTTTAACACCGTACTGTCAATATTAGACAGATCAATGAGACAGAAAATTAACAAAGATATCCAGGACTTGAACTCGGCTCTGGACCAAGTGGACTTAATAGACATCTACAGATTCTCCACCCCAAATCAACAGAATATACGTTCTTCTCAGCACCACATTGCACTTATTGTAAAATTGACCGCATAATTGGAAGTAAAACATTCCTCAGCAAATGCAAAAGAATGGAAATAATAACAAACAATCTCTCAGACCACAGTGCAATCAAATTAGAACTCAGTATTAAGAAACTAACTCAGAACTGCACAACTACTAAAGTGAACAGCCTGCTCCTGAATGACTACTGGGTAAATAACTAAATTAAGGCAGAGATAAATAAGTCATTTGAAACCAGTGAGAACAAAGACACAATGTACTAGAATCTCTGGGACACATTTAAGACAGTGTGTAGAGGGAAATTTATAGCCCTAACTGCCCATGAGATAAAATAGGAAAGATCTAAAGTCAACACCCTAACATCATAATTAAAAGAACTAGAGAAGCAAGAGCAAACAAATTTAAAAGCTAGCAGAAGATAAGAAATAACTAAGATCAGAGCAGAACTGAAGGAGATAGAGACATGAAAACCCTTCAAAAAATCAATGAATCCAGGATGTGGTTTTTTGAAAAGATCAACAAAATAGATAGACCGCTAGCCATACTGATAAGAAAAGTGAGAAGAATCAAATAGATGCAGTAAAAAATGATGAAGGGATGTCACCACTGATCCCACAGAAATACAAACTACCATCAGAGAATATTATAAACACCTCTACACAAATAAACTAGAAAATCTAGAAGAAACGGATAAATTCCTAGACACATACACCCTCCCAAGACTAGATCAGGAAGAAGTCAAATCCCCAAATGGACCAATAACAAGTTCTGAAATTGAGGCAGCAATTAATAGCCTACCAACCAAAAAAGTCTAGGACCAGATGGATTTATAGCCAAATTCTGCCAGAGGTACAAAGAGGAGCTGGTACCATTCCTTCTGAAACTATTCCAAACAATAGAAGAAGAGGGACTCCTCCCCGGCTCATTTTATGAGGCCAGCATCATCCTGATACCAAAAGCTGGCAGAGACACAACTAAAAAAGAAAATTTCAGGCCAGTATCCCTGATGAACATCGATGCGAAAATCCTCAATAAAATACTGGCAAACAGAATTCAGCAGCACATCAAAAAGCTTATCCACCATGATCAGGTCAACCTGGGATGCAAGGCTGGTTCAACATATGCAAATCAATAAATGTAATCCATTACATAAACAGAACCAGTGACAAAAACAACCTGATTATCTCAATAGACACAGAAAAGGCCGTCAACAAAATTCAGCAGCCTTTCATGCTAAAAATTCTCAATAAACTAGGTATCGATGGAACATATCTCAAAATAATAAGTGCTATTTATGACAAACCCACAGCCAATATCATACTGAATGGGCAAAAACTGGAAGCATTACCTTTGAAAACCAGCATAAGACAAGGATGTCCTCTCTCACTACCCCTATTCAACACAGTATTGGAAGTTCTGGCCAGGGTAATCAGGCAACCGAAAGAAATAAAGGGTATTCAATTAGGAAAGGAGGTATCATATTATACCTTCTTTTGTAGGTATCATATTATGTAACAACATTTTTAAATCTTAAAAAATCAATAGCATTTCTTAAAACCAGCAATTACAACTAGAAAATATAAGTTTTAAAATATATATGCCATTCACAATAGCAAAACAAAACAAAAATTTTCAGTAATTTGCCACCAAAATACAAAGACCTTTCTGGAGAAAAATTCAAAGGTCTATTAAAAACTATAAAGAAAAAGTTGTATAAACCAAGAGATGTAATATGATCACAGATGGTATGATTTAATGTTGTAGAGAATTCTCAAAAAATTAGTCAAACTCAGTGCAATTATAATTGAAATTACAACAGGATTTTTTTTGTATATTTTCTACAACTCATATGGAAGAATTAAGTCTCATTTTGATTTAAGTCAGTTTTTGTTTTTGAGATAGAGCCTCACTCTTGTTGCCCAGGCTGGAATGCCATGGCACAATCTTGGCTCACTGCAACCTCTGCCTTCCAGGTTCAAGTGATTCTCCTGCCTCAGCCTCCCAAGTAGCTGGGATTACAGGTATGCGCCACAATGCCCAGCTAATTTTTTTGTATTTTTAGTAGAGACAGGGTTTCACCATGTTGGCCAGGCTGGTCTCAAACTCCTGACCTCAGGTGATCCACCTGCCTCAGCCTCCGAAAGTTCTGGGATTACAGGTGTGAGCCACCAAACCCAGTCTTAAGTTAGTTTTTAAGAAGAAGATCTAAATTAGAGGGCTCAATACACACTAAAAAGTCATAGCAATGAAAATGGTGAGGTCCTGCACAGATGCAAGAGCAAAGCTCAATGGAACTAAACAGTTTAAATACACTCATGTATATATGGGAGCCTGGCAGTCAATAGAGGTGGCATGATAAACTGGTGAGAAATAAATGGGTTAATAGTGGGGTTTGGAAAAACGAATTCCCTATTTGAAGAAAGAGCTGGATTTTTACTATTTTATACCATTATAGAAGTCATCTCCAGATGGATCAAAGCACTAAATATGAAATATAAAGCTAAAGAAGAAAGTGCTGGAGAACACTTTTCTGAACTGAGGTGAAGAAACATTTATTAGACCATCCAAAATAAACCATGTAGTGAAAAATTGATGCATATTACATTAAAATGAGGTATTTCTATTTATCAAAAGACTTTATAATAAAAGCAAACAGCTTGGTAGAAAATACTGACAATGTCAAAGTCAACAAAAGATTACTATGCAGAACATACAGGAAACTTGCAAGTGACTAAGACCTGATTCCCAAACAGAAAACGGGCAAAGGATATTAATAGACAACTCACAGAAAGGAAACCTGAATGGCTAATACATTTTTGAAGGGATATCAAGTTTCATTGATAATGAGGCAAATATTAAAACAACAATGAAATGCCACTTTACACTCATTAAATAGGCAACAAGTAGAACATGGAGATGATACCCAATGAAAGCTAGGATTTGGGTAAATGGGAACACTCAGGCCCTGTTGTTGAAAGTGCAGATTGGAGCAGCCATTCTGTGGAGCACAGGAAATATATAAGGATATTTATTGATAGAGTAATAGTGGTAGGAAGTTGGAGACAACTTAGGTGTCCATCACTAGAAGAATGGATACATAAAAATATGGGGAAAAGCATAATCTGTAATACTTTGCAACATCTAAAGGCAATGAGCCAAAAGTTCATAGAGTAGCATGAATAGAGTGTTAACATTTGTACTGAAGTAAGAGAAAAAAGGTATAAGGTTTATAATATATGTTTTATGAATATTTAAAATACTGTATATACACAAAATCATATATATTAAAGTGAGTGTGGGTGGGAATAAATAGGAGCGAGGGAAAAATATGATGAAGTAAAGCAAGAAAGGGGTCTTAGCATGGAGAGATGATGTCTACTGTGATGAAGTGAATGAATTCTCCCTTGAGGGCTCAGGAACCTGGTGCAGGGAGGAGGTGAGGTAGAATAAAACCAGTCTTGCAGTCTTCTCTATGATTTACAGTATTACTAGATTCTGTTGTCTTTTTTAAAAAAATCATTTGTTAGTTTGATAGTTGAAGTGTTATATGGTAATTAGGCTATTGTTTTGATTTTCTTCTTCTCTAACTTGTTACCAAGAACCATTGGCAAACTAGAGTGGGGAACTCCATTGTTAATTATAGAAAGGGACTTTCGGTCTTACCAGCAGATGTCACTGCTCCTTACACTTTGCCAGACACACTAAAACTGGAAAAGACCAATCAATGCTCTGATAAAATAGATGTCAGATAGATAAAGATTGATAGAGTTACTGCTTTTGGTAAAACAACATCATCAAAAACAAACCAAAAAAAACTTAATGAGTTGAAAACAAACAATAGAAAGAAACTTTAAGAGATTACCCTGGTTAGTAAACTGTTGGCATTATGAAATGTCAGTGAAAAGAAAAAAGTTTTCGCTGACTGAGTCAACAATGACTCCTAAACATGTTTGGATTTGTAACTCTAACTATCTGAAATTGAAATGAGAAGCTCATTAAGTAGCAAAAGTCGCATCCAAAGCCATTTTATACTATTTCAGATTAAAGCAACCAAATTCAAAACAAAAATACTATACATTATAAAATCAAAAGATAAAATGCAAGCATATTCAAATCTCAAAACATATATTAGTTAAATAATACACATTTCAATTAGAAAAAGCGTAGAGAAAAATTGCAAAGTAAAATAACTTTTAAATGAAATTTCAAATCTTTTTTAGCAGGTCACCACTTCTGTCTTCTTATCTCTGAGAAGTTAACAGCTTTATTCATTTGGATAAAATTGTGGGGAAATTTTAAACATTGCCTGAGAAAGTAAGTTGAAAGATAATGAAAATTTAAAAATAATTTTATATTAAAATTAAACTAAGGTCAGGTGCGGTGGCTCATGCCTGCAATTCCAGCACTTTGGGAGGTGGAGGCAGAAAAATTGCTTGGAGCCCAGAAGTTTGAGATGAGCCTGGGCAACATAGTGACACTCTTATCTCTACAAAAAGTGAAACACACACACACACACACACACACACACACACACACACACACACAGAATTACATGCCTGTTGTCCCAACTATTTGGAGGGAGGCTGGAGGGAGGCTGACGTAGGAGGATCACTTAAGCCTGGGGGTTTGAGGCTGGATGGTGAGCTATGATTGCAGCACTGTACTCCAGCCTGGGCAACAGAGTGAGACCATGTCTCAAAAAAATAAATAGATAAATAAAATTAATTTAAACAAATTTAAAATAGAAGAATTCTTAACTCTGAAATAGAGTACAATTATAAATAATAAATAAGACCTGTAATAAACAACAAATGTGAAGCCAGTTAGCCAGGGAAATGAATAGCTGAATTAACAGATCAACTTGATTATTTAAAAAACAAATGTATATCAAGCTGTAATCAAGCAAACAAAAATGTGTTAGTGTATTTTACAACCATAGTTTAAAAGAGAGAATTAAAAGCTAAATTAATTCAGTTTAAAAGCAATATTGAAGTGCAAGTTTAACCAGTGGTATGCTGGTAAAATATTTAAAACTAGCTGGGGAGGAGGAAGGAGGTGAGCCTGATACATGTTATTTGCTGATTTTTTATGGTGTAAATACTTTTACCATGGCCAATTTCAAGCTACCATGATGTCAGCCAACTTGCAAAAATTCCTCAAAATTTAACAACTGTTTTTTGCAAGCTCTAATCAGCCAGCTCTAAACTATATAGCACACTGAGGAAGTATAATTCATATTAAGACATAGTATAGAGTTCTCTAAGTGACATCAGTTATTTTCTTACCTGTTTTGCTCACTATGAGCATTTGAATTTAAAGTATAAAAATCTGTCAGGAGCTACTTTATCAACACATCTAGCTATAAAACAACTAGGTTCTTTATATTAGCTTCTTTACTTTAGGACTTCTAGTTTTTACTGAGAATGACAGTATTTTTCCATTAATTTAAACATGGCTGTATGTAATAACTGTGCAAGTTTTATTTGAATAATAATGCCCAGTTTGCTCTAGGAACCTAGTGAAAATATCTTGTCATATGCGATAGATTTGTGTCTATATTGATATGATATGAGTTTTTCTTTCTTGGTCATTTAGAGTTGCATAAGCCACACCTGGCCCCACATTCTGTATTGGGATGATCACATCCTTAAGTTAGGATCCCTATGACTAATTCTGGATATTTTTCATGTTGTCAGACATTATTTGAAGTTCACTCTAAATAAAGGCTGCTTATCAACACCAAGCAAGGCTGCCTTCCTCTAATGCTGTGCTAAATAATCAGCCATCAGTTGCTTGTGACTTCAGGAAAGGCTCATCTTCCACTTGTATGGCTCTGTAGCTCTCTCTGTGTGTGCTTGTCACTCATGTCTTCTCAGTTCTGCTGGACTGTGGCAGTAGAGGGGGTTTTTACTCCATCATGTGGTAATACAGTAAGCTTGTTATAGGGTCTCGACTAAAAACAGATCCCCGCCTTACTAAGAAGACCCTATATTATATCTTTAAATGTCCCCTTTGGCAATAGCAGCCCAGGAGTTTACTGTTTAATCATTTCTTGCCTTCTAATTATGTAGGCTACAAAGAAATAGAAACATTCCCTATTTTCTAAAGTGTATTATAGTCTCAAGATTCCCTTGAGTCAATGTTTTAGATGTCAGCACATTTCTCAGTTTCTATAGCCAGTCCGCAAAAGCCTGTTTAAACTACAGCAAATTTAAATAGTGGCCACGATGTTCCTGAGCCTTGGTTCCTTTGAGCCAGAGTCTAGAATAAATCTGATGATTCCCGAATCTCTTTTAGGCCCAGAGCCCTGAGATAGTTGGGGATTCTAGCAGGATTTAGGCTGTATGGCTCACAGAGAAGAGATGGGGTTGCAGCATATCTATAGCCTTGGGGATTCTTGCAGATCCAGGTTTTTTAGTCATCTGGGTTAGAATCTTTTCTGGGCCATACCACAGTTTTACTGAATTGGAATCCCTGTGTTTAGACCAGGAAATCCACACTCTCTAGGTCATTCTTAAGCACATGTTTGAAGACAGATTTAAATCACCGGGCACACTCCAGCAGACAGCATCTATGGCAGAGAACGTTCTGGTAGCAGAGATATGGGACACCATTTCTATGTACATTTCTTTGTATAGGTAGTTAGTAGATTAAGGTTGGCCTGTAATAGGAAAGTAGGAAGCGTAAACTCTAAAAAAGAAAAAAAAACTTTCCTTCCCACAAACTCAACTTCTCTCTTAGAAGCCTTATTTCCTTCCTGAGCATATGGTTTAGGACTATTTACATTTATTCTCTTATTAATCATTTCATACACTTAAAGGCCCAGCAAGACCTAGACCTTAGAAAGAGATTCAAATCCTCTTTGTGAGATAAAAGTAAAAACTCAATTCTTCACATTCCTTTCAGTGGAGATGTAATTATTAGTGAGCACATCTGTCTGTGCCCGTTTTAAGTTAAACTGAAGGTTGCTGAAAAATAATAAAAGGGGAAGCATGTAATAATACTCTATTATATTAGGACAGGTATTCTGTTTCTCACAATTTCTCATTCAAATTGGGCCTACATAGGACAGTTAGGAATTATTTTACTCTAGTTTGCTTAATTATATTTGAGGACCCTTTAGTCCCGTGATTTGAGAATGTCCATTTGCACAAACAATTCTTTGATAGTTATTTAAGCTACTTTGAAACAAAACATCTTCAGTCAAATATCTGTGATGATTATAACTGCCAAGTCATACCTGATAAATCCATGACCTCACTGAGGAAATGAAAGGCTAATGTCTGTCTGCTTCAAGTGAAAAGTAAAGGAAATGATATGGAAAAAGACGGCTGAGGAAGTTACCTACCCTATCCCATGTTCTGTCGAGAGAGCAATTTAGGTGATCTGAGATCTGTATGGCTTAGAAGAAATGCTTATCTGGCTACATAGAACTAGGTCAGTGGTGTAGACTAGGATTCTCCAAATTTCTACATTTAGGTACCCCAAAATGTCCACAAGAGCAATAACAGCAATTTATTGCATGCTTATTTTGTGCCATGCACTGTGCTAAGCATTTTTTCTTACCTTATTCAAATTAGTGATCACTACAGTTATATAAAATGAATAATGTTACTGCTCCTTTATTCTCGTCTTTAATTTTTCTATCCAGTGAGAAGTACTGAGGATAAGAATAGTTGAGAAACTTATTCCTGGTTACGTATATCTTTAAATTGTAGAGCTGACCTCAATCTAGGCCACAGGCTCAGAGCCCTTGCACTAAACTATCATCTTTTAGTGCTTCTCTTCCCTGTCTTAACCTGCGCCACTTATTGAGCTATATTTTATTGTCTTACATTTTAATGTGCCTATCCCCTGTCAATAATTAAATTATAAATATCTTATGAGCAAGAATTTTGTCAAACTTTTTAAAGTCTAGAGCAACTACCATGCTGTTCATAAAGCATGTGTTCAATAAATGTTCACTAAGGTGATGGTATATACGTATTTGGGATTGTAAATTGTTTGCATATACAACTCAAAATTGGAAGACCTGGATTCAAGATCTGGAGCAACTATTACATATCCAGCCCAGTATTGTCTCTTTACACCTTTAAGGTAAGAACTATAAACAAACAATGTTAAGTTATAAGTTGATGTGAGAGTTTCCAAAATATTTGTACTGGGCACAGCCCCTTCTTGAACTGGAGAAATACAATCATGAAATTCTCCATTGGCTGGGTGTGGTGGCTCACACCTGTAATCCCAGCACTTTGGGAGGTGAAGGCGGGCAGATCACGAGGTCAGGAGTTTGACACCAGCCTGATCAACATGGTGAAACCCCATCTCAACTAAAAATATAAAAATTAGCTAGGTGTGGCAGCATGCTCCTGTAATCCCAGCTACTCAGGAGGCTGGGACAGGAGAATTGCTTGAACCCCTGAGGTGGAGGTTGCAGTGAGCCAAGATCATACCATAACATTCCAGCCTGGCTGTCAGAGTGAGACTCTGTCTTAAAAAAAAAAAAAAAAAAAGCCAGGCGCGGTGGTTCACACCTGTAATCCCAGCACTTTGGGAGGCCAAGGCAGGTGATCACGAGATCAAGAGATTGAAATCATCCTGACCAACATGGTGAAACCCCGTCTCTACTAAAAAAAAATACAAAAATTAGCCAGGCATGGTGGCACGTGTTTGTAGTCCCAGCTACTCAAGAGGCTGAGGCAGAAGAATCACTTGAACTGGGAGGCAGGGGTTGCAGTGAGCTGAGATTGCATCACTGCACTCCAGCCTGGTGTCAGAGTAAGATTCCATCTCAAAAAAAAAGAAAAGAAAAATAAATTCTCCTTCAATGGGAGAATTCTCCTTCGAAGGGTAGTAGAGTTGCTGCAAAGAAAGTGTCACACTGATGGGTGGTAATACAAAAAGAAAATACCATATTTCATTAGTTAAGACTAAGAAAAATATTGTGTGTTTTCAGTTAGCAATAGTGATTGTACTGTATGTGGTACCGTCAAATGTAAAGGTGATCCTAGAGCGTGGTCTGTAGATACTTCAAGTAATTAGATGAAGCTATAATTGCTGTGAGGCAAGGAAGATAAGCCTTAGTTACTGGATCAAGCAATGGGCCATGAAAGGCACTGAGTCTTTGATGTTGATTTAATACTTGCCATGGCTTTTCTTTTTAAGGAAAAAAAAAAAAGATTTATGATAATTTGGAAGGGATTGATCTGGCCTCCTATTGGCTTGTCTCTAATTTTTCCACCTATATCCTTGGAGAGCTTGTGCAAAGAGATTCTTCATTTTAAAGAAAATCATATATGTTATAAGTATTCTTAGCTGCTTTGGGACACTGGTTATTCTAGTGGATTTTCTGCCTGCAATATCTATAGACTTCCCTATCTATAGATTCCTGATTCATAGAGAACAGAGGATATTTCAGTCTTATTTTTATCTGAAGGGCCACAAATTTGTTTTGATTTCTATTTCACTACTATCCAAGCTCTATGAAAAGTCAGTGATATACTAGAGACTTCTAAATTGACAATTTCTCATTCAGTGTGTTTTCTTCTATTATTTTATATCCGAGCTCCATATGTTTTTTCTTCCATATTCATATTTTATGTCTGAAAGTTTCCTGAAGTCAATATTTAAAGTTTCCTATTGACCCATCTTTATTTTATTTATAACTTAAAATCTTTGTCAAATTCATATTTAAAAGAAAGTCTTATGAAATAGCCTTCCGTAATGTTATTTCTATTTTTCATGCCCCATAAAGGCCACTAAATTGTTAAAATATATTATCATTATGTTTTAATGAACAGCTGGGTTATTTAAATATTCTTCTGGTCTTTCTTATCCCACTGTTTTTAACCATTTTTTTCCCATCTGAAGGTCTAAAAATTAAGTGAACTAGTTGGAACAGAACTGATAGTTCAGGACAGTAAATATCTAACTGATCTGCAACAAATTTTTGTTCTTCTGGGCTAAAAGGAATTTCTTAACACTCAGCTCAAGACCAGAGTTTAATTTAACTTCTGTAGAATAGTCTTCTGACCTAGCAGTTTTAAGTAGATTTGGGCAATGTGCCCCTCCTTTCCTGTGAAAATTCCTGAGGGAAGAGCAGCTTGTTTAGGAGGTCAGGGGAAGGAGCAGAAGGAATTAAAGGGACCTATTGAGTGGTAAAAATAAAACTGAGTGGAAAGAGATGCAAGGAGGGCAAGTTTCAGAAGGTTACAGTGTCAAATGGAGAGACTGCATTTTGGAGTGAGCATTTTGTTTTGAGGCCTCAGTTTACTGCTTAAAGAAGCTAACAAATGAGTGTTTGGTATTTTGTCTTGATATTTAAAGAGCTCCTCCTAACTGTATTGTTTATTGTGACATGTCCAAGGTTCACCATAATGGCCACAGTTATTCTCATTTTTTAAAAGTTTATTTTCATTATTGATACAAAAATTAAGATTACAGTTTAATACAAATAAGAAGCAGAAATTCTTCCAGGAGGAAGTTGCAGTTTTGGTATAGAGAAACCTGTTACATGAGAAGTTAAGCAGGCAGACACGAGGACAGAATTGTATGATCAATAGTCTGACAATTATTGATTTTGTATTATGTACTATACAAAGTGACTCACGTATTGACAAGACAGAGAGTGTTCTCTTGAAGGTTTTGTAGGGAACCCAAGGCAAAAGTTGTTTAATGAACTTTGCATAAATTGGTTGCCAGCCTACTGGACTTCCAACCGTTAGTCTTTGGGGCAGCGTGAATAGGACTGAAGACTTCTTAGTCCTATGCTTCCATCTGTTCTTTACAGAGCACTTTCATATTCATTCAGTGATACAAAACAATTCAAGACAAAACACAAAAACACGTGAGGCAGGACTTTGTACAAATTGTCAAATAAAAGTAAGCAAAGCAAGCAGCAAAAGAATAAGCAGGCTACTGGCAAAAATATTCACTGAAGGGTGTGCTCTCAAACCAAAAGGTCAAATTACTTTATACAAAAACTAGGTCTTGTTATTTATCAAGTGAATGCACTTCCAAAAATAAAACTTGAATTACTCTATGCAAAGACTTAGGACTAATGACCTTATATAAAGACTATATGGTTGCTATAGGATGACAAATTAATTTAGCAACAAGAGCTCAATGAAGCAAATCAGAACTCAGATAGTTGTTGAGACAGATTCACCTGGAAGCACATTGGAGGACAAATGGAATGTGGGAACAAGGCAGAAAGAGAATGCACCTATTAGTCTAAGAGTCACAGGGAATGCTGCCAAGTGAGGGCGTTAAAAAAAATGGTTCAATGCAGTGAGCTGAGATTGTGCCACTGTACTCCAGCCTGGGCGACAGAGCGAGACTTCGTCTCAAAAAAAAAAAAAAGGTTCAATGAGACTTCCAGAATTGGCCAAGGATAAGACCATCACTCAAAATATGATTTTTTAAAAAAGCTACACTTATTGCTTAATGAAGTAGAGCTCTGCTGGTGAACCATAGTCTCATTGAGCAAAGCAAACTGATGACCACATGTAAGCTTCGGGGGCTTGTTTTGCAGTTTTGTGGGTTATGGAAGCAAGATGGGTCAACATCAGTCTGAGAATACGTCTTTTGTGTGGGCTGTTGATTGAAGTAATTGTTACTTATTTTGGGTTTAAAACTGTTCTGGTGTTTACTTTTACTTGAAAGTGAAATTAGAAACTGATTAAACACATTAAAAACCAGTTCAGGTGTTTACTGGCTGTATAGTTTTAGAACATGTCGTCTTTTTCTGTGAGTATAGGAATAATTTCATGGAATAATGGATGTGCACATAAATTTACTGTTATTTTTCAAATAACATTTATTTCATGTAAGCTTTTTATAGTGACATAATCACCTCATGTGTTGATATATTCCACATACTTATCAATAGCTATAGGTTATATTAATGTGCCATAGTTTGTATAGCTATTTCCCAATTGTTGAGCATTTTATTTCAGCTTTTCACTGTTACCCAGTCATGCTGTAATACTCCTTTTGAATAATTTCCTGGAAGATATAGTCTCCAAAGGGAAGCTAATAAAATTTATCATGATTTTCAAAAGATAGATGATTATTTCATTTGTAAGCTAAGTATAGTATAAGTCCATCATTTGACCCAGTTGCCTGACTGAATTTGATTTATTAAAAAAAGCATTTGTGATTTCATATGTTTTTATCTAAACAAATTAGGCTAATTTGTATTCTTGGTTTTTATCTCTACCTATATGCATACATGAGCAAATCAAGATTCTGCAGTGTAGAAAAACTGATGGCTTTTGACTAAGACTGAATTTCATAGAAATCCATACGTGATGAATGGAAAGCATATAAATTATCCAGGGAGGGGACGGGGGCAGTAGGTGTGCTTATCCCCATTCATGAGAACCAATTATTAAATGTTCAGGAATTATATAAAACAGTTATTAAACCCTTGGAAGCTTGAAATCAGCCACGATGGGTGTACTTATAGCACAGAAACTGGCAAATGCTACAGATCAAGGCTTTTGTTTTTCTTTGTGTCAGAGAGCCAGTTTACCAGCATATCACTAGATGAGAGTATCAGGCAGGAAACCTGGGAGTTGGAACATAGCCATTAATTTCATGATTACTTTATATATTGCTAATTAAAAAAAATAAAACTTTACGTTTGTTTCTATACCACACATGGTCCTCATTATTTTGAATTGGGAAGATGCCCAGTGAAAAAGACCAAGAAATGAGACTAAAACCTCCCATGAAAAATGCAAAATACAGCCAAATCCACAAACTTGGTTTCATTTATCCTGGTTCATGAACCTCTGTTTTGCAAAAGCTACTTCCCAGCTAATGTCTATTTTCAAAATACATGTTTTAGGAAGAAATGTTCAAAATGCAAATTATTATATTTTTGACAAAACTTGTGGCAAAAATGGACATCTATTTAAAGTTAGCAGACTACTTCAAGAGGGTAGATATGGGCATTTTTAATTCCTTTCTCTACAAGAATCTCTCCTCTCCCCACAAGAATCTACAAAACAAAATAAGAAGGAGGAGAGGCTCCATCTTAGTGAAACAAGAAAGACCCATAATCACACAGTAAGAAGTGACCCTGTTTAAGGAAAAAAGATGTGATTCAAGGATTTTACATCCAGCAAAAGTGACTTTCAGATATAAAGGGCCACAACTATTCTTAACATGTAACAATCTAAGGAATATTGTTCCCATGACCCTTAATGCAAAGTCTACTAAAGAATGAATTTCAGATCAGCAAAGATGACATAAGGACTGGGAATGATCATTAAATGTGTATTTAGTTGTGGAACTTAGACTAAGTGAGGGACAAAAGGGAGAGAACATCATAAGGGAATATAATGTATATTTTCTTTAAATAGATAAACTAAAAAACAGGAGAATGAGAAGAGCATGTGCAAAATATTTTTAAAAATTCATTAAATATTCATAGTAGTTGATGGTGATGTTGATGGTGATGTTGGTACTGCTACTCTGTGGCTGTTGTGTATGTATTATAGCATTGAAAAAATGAGTAATTATGGGATATCATAATTCAATCATCTATGATGCATAAAGGATCAGATTCTTGGTTCAAGATTCTTGCACAAGGAGATATGGATATCATATAGACATTCAGTGAAAACTCCATAGTCCTGAATTTGAATTGGAAGTATCAGTATGAATTTATGAGATATTTTACTGTACACACCACACACACACATGATTTTATTCTAGCTGTGCTCACTTTTGTAAAGGTCTAGAAACACTGACCAATGCAGCAGCACTTTCAGCATTATAATCTTGAAGTACTATATTCCACTAAAAGAAACCAGTGCTTCTTAGAGAAATGCCCAATTATAGGTCTAAGGCAGGAAATGAACTTGGAACACCTTTGGGGCAAAAATTGTTATAAAGTTATGTTAGTTATTTTTCTGGATTTTTTTTGTTTGTGATACTTGCCAGTTTTTTGAATTTGTAATTTATATTCCTCATTCTAAATAAGTATTAACTTTCAAGCATAATTATGCTTTCTTTTTCTTACAGAGGCTTTCCTCTGCCCCACTCTGCCCCACAGGTTATGTAAACTTCAGGCCCCATAAAACCTGGATTCCCACCCACATCTCTACCACATATGCATAATGAGAGCCCCTGAAATAGAAGATGAAACAAATGAGGAAACAATAGATGTAATAGAGGAAAAATATTTAGAGAGATGATAGAAGAAAACTTATCTTGAATAAAACTTGACTCTTCATACTGTTACCCTAGGGAAAAGTGATACATTCCAGTCAATATGAGAATCTACTTAGTAAAGGTGAAACATATATTTAAAAAGCATGACTCCAAACCAATAAGTAAATACAGACAACTAGTGGAAACATTGGCAAAAGACCTGATCAGCCTCCTCACAAAAGACAATAAACACAAAAGGCCAACAAACTTAGGACAAAGTGCTTAATTTCATTAATCTTCAGGGAAATGCATATTAAACACAATGGGCTACTAAACCGCACCCTCCAGAAGGTTTAAAATTAAAAAGACAGAGAATATCAAGCATTGGTAAGGACGTGTAGCATCAGGAACCCTGTAAGACTGCTGGTAAGGTTATAAATTGGTACTTTGGAAAATGAACAGTATCAGCCAATCCTGAACATGTGCACACTCTCTACCCAGTAATTCTGCTTTAGTTATAAATGCAAAAGAAAGAAGACTAGAAGACACATGGATGTTCATAGCAGCACTATTCATGCCAGCCCAAAACTAGAGACACTGAAATGCCCATCTACAGAATGAATTAATAATTATTCCCATAATGGGAAATTGTGAAGTAGTGACTGAATGATAAACAATTATGCAATAATATTATTAATCTCACAAATATAATGTTGACTGACAGAAGCTAGACCAAAAGAATACATCATGTATGGTTCCACTTAGGCAAATTATAAAAACAGGCAAAATGAACTGATGCTGTTAGAAGTCAGGCTCGTGGTTACCCCTGAGCAAGGAGTAATGACTGGAGGGTGGCAGGAGCAGGGGCTTGTGGAGTGCTGGACATTCTCCGTTTCTTGATCTAGGTGCTGGGTGAACAATGTGGTCAGTTTGTGAAAATTCATTAAGTTATATGCTTACCGTGCAGTTCTCTATATGTGGACTATATTCCAAACAAAGGTATAAAAAGTTAAACACATGACCCCCAGCTCAATGTTTTCTAAAATCTTTGTCCTTAACTTTGAGTGAATTTATTAGAATGTCTAGTGGTAAAAAATCATTTGCTTGAAATTCAGCAGTATTTTAAATGTCCTTTAAGTCAGTTAATTTCAAGTACATTTTAATAATTATTTAAAATGCCACATACAAAACAGTTCCACTTTTTATAAAACTGTTTTTCTTCTTTTTCTTCCTTTTAACCCTCTTCCATTTGTGTGTGTACCTAGGGAGATGGCTGGATGCTGCTCACCAAATATTAACTATGGTTAAATCCAGGAGATGGAATTTGGGGTGCATTTTAAAATTTTCTCTTTGGACTTTGCTATCTGGTTTGAACTTTTTATGATGATCCTACATTTGTATCATCTCTATAAAAACATTAAAACAATTTCTTTATAAAAGAAAAGCTGATGTTATATCTTATGCCTATATTCAGCCATAACCATCAGAAAGGAAGATTCTTAGGAACATATTCTATACAAAATCTGATTATAGTGACATAGCTCCATTCAGACAGTTTGGAAGTCATCTCTGTCATCTCTCAGTGGGGTGCATTCATCTTGGCATTTTGTAGGCAGCTTTCTGTTCACATTTAATGGAAACAGGTAGGATGATATTATAGTGGAGAGGCTGTTCATATACTTTCAAAGGTTTTATGTTTGCTTTTAAATTCAGCAATGTGGGAAAGAACGATATTCAAATGACAATGATATTATAACTGGTTTCCATAAAAAGTAAAGGGAGGCATCTTAAAGTCCCCATATCAATCCTTTCTTATCATTTTTTAGAGTCTGATATTTCTTGTTCGAGACTGGAGTTTCCCATACGAATTTTCATATGGAGCTGATGGTGGTGCCAAATTCTTGGAAAAACGCCTCAAGGTTTGTTAAATATTTAGGTGCATGAAATTTCACTGATAATAATCTAGAATTATTTTTGTTGGATCATTTGGTGAATAGATACTCAGTAGCCACAATCTCATTTGTTATCAATATTAGTGACACAGATGAAGAATTCTTCATATACATGTATAAAACAATAATTTACTCCTAAAGATAAAGGTTTTACTTTGAAGAATTAAGTCACTTCAAGACTGACAGTGCAAATGTCAAGATTCAGGTCTTAATAGAAGTTTAAAAGCCAGTGTAACAGATACCTAATTTTGAAATCCCTGGAGTCAATCTTAGAACACAGAATGTAAAATTAGAAGGCCTTCCACTTTCTGCGTCATGCTAGTTCAATACTGTACAAAATGTTACACTGAGCAGTTATCACCAAAAATGCCCACTGGGTAATTAGGGAGACAGATCAAAATCTACAAAAAAGTTCCTTGAAAATTGGGATCTCTGAACTTCTTATTAGGTTTACAGTCATAATAGTTTGTCTATATTAAAAACTATCAAATATGTATTTACAAAAAGGGGGTGGTGAGGGTGATTTAGCTTGTAAGTAAACACCCAACTATTCAGATGCCATTCTAGAATTTAAATGTGTAGTTACTTGGTGATAAGGTGCTGTCTTGAGTATCTACTGAAAAGAAGGTAGGAATATCTATCATCTCTTTGTGCCTCCTGTGAGTACTTTGAATTAAAATTTGAATTTTTGGGAACTGGCCAGAGTAAAACCCCACTAATTTGTATTAAAAAACGGGAAAAGCCATTTGAATTAGCATAAGGGTAGACGCTTGTTAATTATAACCATGGCATGTGTTTTCTATACTTAGACATGGCTCTGTGTGGGCAAACCCACCCAAGACTTTCTTCTTTCTTTAGTAGCTGCCCTGTCATGCCATTTTTATCATTGTGGGACCAAATAGACATAGAAAATATGAGATGCCACCAAATTCCTTTGCATAATTCATGATGAAAGGAGCTTAAACTTCAAAATGATTTACTGCAGGTCTCAGGGAACCAGCATGAAGAACTACAGAATGTCAGAAAACACATCCATTCCTGTTTCACCAATATTTCCTGTTTTCTGCTACCTCATCCTGGCTTAAAAGTAGCTACCAATCCAAACTTTGATGGAAAACTGAAAGGTTTGTATCTTTTAATAAATACGTTTGTATCACTTAGTCTGATTTTTTAAATGCCATTTTATCTACTGGGCTTATGGCTGATAATTTAGTTTATTCTGTGATAGGAGGCTGATGATTAGAAATTGTCAGGAGAATTGTGCATCCTGAGCTGGGCTCCTAAGCCTTGGTGAACTTGGTGGGATTCTATGGGCGCTGAATGTATACACTGCCTGCAAAAATAGGCCAGATCCTGAGTTCACCCAGGAGGCCGTAAACCTCACCTTCTCATCTCTGTGCACTGAAAAGTGCTCCTTAATGTTTTTATGCTTCATTTTCCTTATCTACATGAAAATGGAAAACAGATGTCTATCGTATTGGAAATCTGTATTACATTATATAATTGGAAATCAAAAGAAATGCTCTTTAAAACTGCTAGAAAGAATTTAATTATAAATTATTAAAAACTTCACTAAAAATGAAATCTTGTGTGGGAGAGGACCAGTCTTGAAAAAAAAAAAAGTACTAGAGTGTTTTTCAAATAGCGTATACTTACAGGATATAGTTATCTCTTTAATAGAGGATTGATTGTTACATGATTCCAAAGCAGCTTGACTTGTTAAACAAACAAACAAGAGCAGGAGTAGATGTAGAAGTCTGGGGAAATGGGAGTTAATCTTTCCCAAAAGATGTCCACCAGGTCTGTAAAGATATGCTTCGTAGTTAATACAACATAGTACAAAGACAAGACTTTTTAACTTGAAAGCCTAGTGTTGAATATACCACTAATTTCAGACATCTGTTTAATTTGCTGTGGCCTTTCAGAATCATGCCAGGAGTGAGACAGTGACATTACAAGCTTTTCAGCACAACTGTTGTCAGGGGGATTTAAAATTACTTTAAAGAAAGGACAACGTAACTTGTATCCAGTTTGATGAAACTGGCAGATTTGAAAAGCAAAAATATCATTTTTGTTTCTGTACCCATGACATTTACTCTGAGATACTTATATTTAACTTTGGCAGTTAGTACCATAAATAGAATACCAAATTTCTCAATCATTAATCAGCATGGTGCTTATACACATTTTATCTTACTTTTATACAACAGAATAGATAGCAGTAAGCACATAGTACATATGGATGACAGGCTTCTATACTTGTACTGTCACACTTATGAATTCCAACCCACTAGTGGATGCACAGACCTTGGTATTGTGCAATTACCTAATGGCTTCAGTGTGTTTTGAATAAATTACATAAAGAAAGGCGTCTTACATAAAGAGAAAGCTTCTCTTTCTTCTCTGGAGTTGGGAGACATACACAGGCAGAGGAGGGGTGGGCCTTCAACAACAGTCTTTTACTGGAACTAAAAATTACTGTGGCTTGTTTCATTACTGCAGTATACAGCTACAGCTCTTAGATTAGCTGATATGTTTTGTCATGAAAGGTCAGGGAGAGAGTTTAAGACAAATCATGCAAATGCAGAATCTTATTATTTTTATTTTTAGAGACAGGATCTCACTCTGTGGCCTAGGCTGGAGTGAAGTGGTGCGATCCTAGCTCACTGCAACCTTGAACCTCTGGGCTCCAGAGATCCTTTTGCCTCTGTCTGCCAAGTATCTAGAACTAAAGGCACATGCCACCATGTGCAGCTAATTTATTTTTAAAATTTTTTGTAGAGATGAAGTCTTGCTCTGCCTCTAGGGCTGGTCTCAAACTTCTGGGTTCAATTAATCCTCCTATCTTGACCTCCCAAAGCGTTTGGATTACAGGTGTGATGAGCCACCACACTCAGCCAGTTAATATCTTTTTAGAGAAGGGGTCTCGCTCTGTCTCTCAGGCTAGAGTGCAGTGGTGCAATCATAGCTCACTGCAGCCTTGAACTACTGAGCTCACGCAATCCTCCTGCTTCAGCCTCCCAAATAGTTAGGTCTAAGGAGTGTGCCACCACGCACAGTTATTATTTTTTTATTTTTTGCAGAGATAGGGGTTTTACTATGTTGCCAGGCTGGTCTTGAACTCCTGGCCTCAAGCAATGAGTTACAGGTGTGAGCTACCATGCTTGGCCAGAATTTCACTTTTTAAGACGCGTTCTCCATCAAATTTTATTCACTTCTATGCATATACTGATTGACCTACACAATTGGTTTACAGCTACCTATAAATTATGAGTTTACCAAAGTGGCTTGCCTGGGAGAAAAAGAAGTGAAAGGCAGCTTCAATTTCCATAAAAGTTCCATTTTAATGAGACTTTTATATCTTATAAGACTGCTACTAAAGCTCTCTTATATGCAGAAATGTACTTTGCCTCTGTTTCTTTATGGAGTTTTGAAAGTGTGCTATCTACATTATTTTTCTGTCCCACCCTGAATCTTATAATTAGGTGTGATGTCTATCGAGGATGTCTTGTCAGCTGACCATGATGTTCTCCGGAGGGCTGGCATCTCAGGGGTTGCCTCTGGGGAAGAAAGGTCTCTGAACAAACAAATGTGCAAAAGTTGTTCTTTGATAATAGTTTCTTATATACTCTTTCACACACAGCAATAACTTTCTAGCTCATTATCAACAGTAATCATTGTTGTAATAACTATTTGTTCATGGTCCCTCAAAGAATTGCAATTATTATCTTACCTATTACTAGTGTTATTAAAAACTGATAATACAATGATTATATTTAACCACTGTAAATTTAAGAGCTTCCTACAAAGGAAATGAAAAAGATTAAAGGCACTGAATCACATTCATTTATGCTACACTTAACCAGCTCTTATTGGGTGCTGACTGAATATCTCCCCAAGCATAGCAAATGCAATTTTTTAAATAACAAGGAGCTCTTTTTTTTTTTTGAGGTTACTCTGCGTTATAATACCATATGTAGAATGGGCAGGTAGCCACATTGTAAGATGTGGAGCTGCTTCCTTAGCAGCTGCAGTTAGACTTCAGAATGTATAACCAAATGCATGTTTCTAATCACTTAACAGAATCAGGAAATCCTGAGAAAATATTTTCCTTTGTTAATTTATACAGCAACATTATACTAGTGCATCTGTCCTGTGGGGATCTTATAAAGCATGCATCATATTCTCAATTATTGTGGCAGACAACCACCACTTTGACCCAGCCCCTAAAGTCCTTGCAAGATTTTACCCTTGTGGCAAAAATTACTGAAGAAAATTACTGAACATAATTCAGAAGCAGCTATTCATATATCTTAATTGAACATTTACAGTGCCAAAGCTTATTAATATACCTCTGCAAACTGATTTGAACTGGTTTGCAGATTTCCTGGGTCATGTATTTACTGTGTTCAACTAATATTAGCAAGAGCTCACCACCTATGTATGTTATGAATATATTCTTATTTTCCGAATCCCAAATTGGAATACCTAGCATTGGTCCCAGTGAGAACAAAGATGGCTAATGCCATCTTCAGACACATTTTTAATCCACACGTATGCTTATATGCTGGTTACTTTAATGACAATTACCATACTTGCTGGTGCATTAACATGCTGTTGTATCTTATTCCAATTGTATAAGGAATATTTGGGGGCAGAAATTTATACACATGTTTTCAAAGTGATTTTAAAGTGGTTTTATAACAAGAAAACATTGTTTTATTCAGAAACTCAAGAATTCATACATTCTAGATATATAGTAATATTCTACTATAGCTGAAAAAAACATAAAATCATATAGCATAAAAGAAACCAATTAGTATCAGTGAATACAGATACATTGTAGGCAATAAAACACAAAACGGGAATATGGTAACATAAATACAAATATTAGTATTGTATTCCAGTGAATACTGGTAACTAAAAAGCAAACCACAATAATAAATCTATATATAGTACAAAGCAAAATTATCAGTGAAAATTGGTACAGTGCAAACAACAAAGTAAGTTTGAATAAACTCCACTACAAGTACCCATAAATCATGGTCACTAAAATTTCAAAGTGACACAAAACTTGAAACAAAATAAGTTTGAAAGATATCCGGCATCATGCTTGTGCGTGTTATAAAACAAGTAAAGACAACATAAATTCTGGCCGAGCACGGTGGCTCACACCTATCATCCCAGCACTTTGAGTGGCTGAGGCAGGTGGATCACCTAAGGTCAGGAGTTTGAGACCAGCCCTGACAACATGGGAAAATCCCATCTCTACTAAAAGTACAAAAATTAGCCAGGTGTGGTGGCGGGTGCCTGAGAGGAGGGTGCCTCCCAGCTGTTCAGGAAGCTGAAGTAGGAGAATAGCACTGCACTCCAGCCTGGGTGACAAGAGCAAGACTCTGTCTGAAACAAAAAAA
>NW_016107673.1:1408932-1446496 GCF_001604975.1 Cebus imitator
GAGTTTTGCTGTGGTGCATAGGCTGGAGCGTGGTGGTGCAATCTCGGCTCACTGCAACCTCTGCCTCTAGGTTCAAGTGATTCTCCTGCTTCAGCCTCCCAAGTAGCTGGGACTACAGGTGTATGCCACAATGTCCAGCTAATTTCTGTATTTTAGTAGAGACAGGATTTCACCATGTTGGCCAGGCTGTTCTCAAACTCCTGACATCAAATGATCCACCTATCTTGGCCTCCCAAAGTGCCGGCATTATAGGCATGAGCCACTGCACCTGGCCCCAATTTTTCCATGTATTTGAAATAACAATTTAAGAAATTATCACTGTGTTCAGAAGACTTCTCTGGTGATCTGCTGTCTATATTACTTTGCTAAGACTGTAATGTTAAGCTTTAGCCTACTGGTACAACTTGGTTTATGTGTAATCAATTATATCAAACATGACAGGTGCATAACTCAGGCCACCTCTCATCTGCGTAAGTGGCCTTTTCTTATCGTTGTATTTTGTGTTGCTGAGTTCCACCACTAGGGGTCGCTTCATCATCACTATCTTTTTGAACTCTTCAGTCCCGATACCACAGCCTCACCGAGTTTTGAGCCTATATGTATAAAACCACAAACAAGACTTAAAACATGAACTGGTTATATGAATGGGCTACATACAAAGCATACATGTAAAATCAAGCAAGCTAACTTATAATGTCAAGAAAGCTAATTTATAGGTGGAAGACAAGATACATATAAATCGGGAGTGGAAATTTGGGCAAGGAGAATCAGTCACTGTGAGAAGAGCAGGTTTTAGGAGTTGCTTAAGTGATGGGAAAGGGAGTTTCCTCCCACTGGGGAGGAAATGGGGGAGACCAAAGGATGGTTTATTCTGTAGCAGGGAGGACTGCTTAGGATTCCAAAAATAATAATGGATTATCTTTTACTTGTAGAAATAGACGATGAATTCATCAAAAACTTGAAAATACTGATTCCTTGGCTACTCAGTCCTGAAAGCCTAGATATTAAAGAGATCAATGGAAATAAAATTACCTGCCGGGGTCTGGTGGAGTACTTCAAGGTATCACTCTCATTTCTATAGTATCTGTGAGTACTTAGATTTGACGTATATTGGATCGTAATTTCTATAAAAAATTATAGACCCTGTACTAGGGGAGCAAAGGTATGAGGAATCTATAAAAAAGATTTTTAAAATCCCTTTTAAAAAGCTTTTTCAAAACCTCTCAGAAAGCTTACTTTCTGAAATCATTCTTTTGAGGAAACCACATAAAGGTAACTTTATGGTCCCCTTTACTCTTCAGGGAACTGAACTGTATTTTGAAATATGAATGTAAGAGTTGGAAAAGTCTTTTGGGGGTGATTGGGTATTTCCCAGGGTCCATGATCTATTCTAAATTTTACCTTCCTAATTCTGAAGATTTTCCCCAAGGGGATTATACCTTCCTACTGAAGAAAATTCTTCCCCATTTCTTACTCTCTGCACCAAGGGCCAATGTGAAGTGGAATTCTTTTAAATTTGCATTTATCTGTTTAGATAGCACTGAATACTTTTTACTAACCCATATATATTCTGGAGGATGTCAGTTACCAACCCAACTGTGGACTGATGCTCCCAGGACTAAAATATCAATTTTTAAAATTCATGTTTGGTCGTTTAAAATGCTATCATATACCTTCTGTATGATCTATTTACCTTCATGATTGTCAGCAAAAAATGACATATTTATCTAAAATATGAATTTTTACTGCATGTAACACTGTGGAGGTGCTTTCAATTTGGTAGGAGATTCAGAACCCTCAGACAGGTCTGTTCAGTAAAGCTTATGACATCAGCAGGTTATAGATTCCTGCGGGTAACTGAAAAAGGGTGGTTACTCTCAGCAGAGGGTTCTAAGAACATTTTAAAGGAGTGTCATTGAGTTGAGCCTTTAAGAAGGGACAAATTGGCAGATGGAGATGTTTGAAAAAGGCATTTCAGGAAACAGAAACAACATGAACTAAGTGAAAAAGAGAATTTAAGTTTGAGAAAGATAAAATAGTTCTAAGTTCCTGAAAATATTTTTTGAAATGTCAAGACCTTAGAATACAATTTCATAGAATTAGAGGAAATATCGTATTGAATTGCTTGAATATGAATCTTTTTCTTTTCCTTTTTTAGGCTTATATAAAGATCTATCAAGGTGAAGAATTACCACATCCCAAATCCATGTTACAGGTATTTATTAATCAGGGGTCATGTTTTAAGACATGTCACTAAGGCTAAGATTTCTGGCTGTCAGAAATTACCAAATAACAATATTAGTCAGACTGATTGGAAGATTATTTGCCTAATAACTTTACCTATTTATGTGTTCATCTAAACAGTTTTCTCATAACATATGCAGCCTCACTTGTGTTGAGATACAAACACTTTTTACCAAAGGGTTTTCACTCTCTTTGCACTAAATTTGTTTAGAAAACAGTCTTACTCTATGAGTTTGATTTACACATGTAACACACAGTAGAAAAGCAGGTCCAAGTTTTAAACAACTGGTCTCCACAAACATTTTTTTTAAAGGAGACAGGCACGGTGGCATGTGCCTGTAGACACAGCTACTCAGGAGGCTGAGACAGGAGGATTGCTTGAGTTTGAGTCCAGCCTGGGCAACATAGTGAAATCTCATACCTAAAAAAGAAGTCAATAAAATTTTTAAAAGGGAGAAACTAGTTTCCTTATATATATTTAAAGTTCTTAATGGTTCCTTTTTGTTATCAGTGTTACACTCTCCTATCAGCAGCAGTCCTTAGATAAATTTGTATTAGTATTTATAAAATATACTGTATATTATTCCCCATGAGTTTGAGTTTATAGATTTTTTTTCTTCCCAGCATTTAATGACAGGCTAAAAAATATTTTTTGAGAGGAAAACTCTTCCAAATGAAAATTCATTTTAGGACTATTTTATATTCAGTAAAAATCTGGTTTATTCCTTTTTGAACCTTTTTTACTAATTTTTAAAATGTAGTAGAAATATTGTAACAGTTTTAAATTATTTTGATGACTTTGGTTTCTTGCACATTTCTTGCACATGATGCTCTGAAATGTGAACTGCCTGTGGAAATTTAATAAATATGAACTGCATTTTACATCATATTTTGTACTTTGTCCAAAGGCCACAGCAGAAGCTAACAATTTAGCAGCCGTGGCAACTGCCAAGGACACATACAACAAAAAAATGGAAGAGGTAAGAATTAAATAATATTTTAAATGCTGTCTTAAACAAAAGCAGTATTCTTCATGCAATTCATTCTTGTTTTTCTTCCATGTTACACTGTACACACATGCAATTAGGTAGTTTTGACTGTTTTCCTCAATCACATGTCTATTTATTATATTCCTGAAATATTTTTAAAAACATTATGTGTGTGCAATTTTAAAGGCATTTTAAATGAATTGTCTCTCTCTGTAGTATATCCGTATTCACATATTTGGGGGGTGCCAGGTCTTTCCACTATTTATAAAATCTAGTAGCTAAAATAGCATGTGGTACTCTTGCCACTATACCTCCTAATATTCCACAATTTCGTTATTTCTCTTAAAGATAAACCCTTTTAGGAAAAAAAAAATCTTAAGAACCAACATTTCTATTTATTACATTTCCTCATTTTAACACTCCAAATTAAGATGGATCTAATAATTATTGTGTATATTAACTGTGATAGATATTTTTTCGTCTTAAAAATGTTATGAAATTAAAATTGCATCAAAATTGAAGTCTTAGAATCCATGCAAATGTAGTATATGGAGTGGTGTTAAGATAAGGACAATCAGAATGAAAGTATTCTTGATACAGTTAAATTTCAAATGCAGGCATACCTCATTTTATTGAGCTTCACTTTATAACACTTGTTAAAAATTGAAGGTTGCTGGCACCCCTGTGTAGAGCGGTGTTATTTATAACATAAGGACAATCAGAATGAAGGTGTTCTTGATATAGTTAAATCTCAAATGCAGGCATACCTCTTTTTATTGAGCTTCACTATATTACACTTCTTACAAATTGAAGGTTGCTGGCAACCCTGTGTGGAGCAAATCTGTTGATGCCCTTTCTCCAGCAGCATGTGCTCACTCCATGTCTGTGTCACATTTTGGTAATTTTCACAATTTTTCAAACGTTTTCATTATTATTGTATCTTTATAGTGACCTGTGGTCAGTGATTGCTGATGTTACTATTGTAATTGTTTCAGAGTGCCATGAACTGTGCCGATATAAGATGGTGACCTTAATTGATAAATGTGTTTTCTGACTGCTCCAGCAACCAGCAGTTCCCCCATCCCTCCCACTCTGTAGTCCTTTCTTTTACCTGAGGCACAACAAATATTGGAATTAGGCCAATTAATAACCCTACAGTGGCCTCTAAGTGTTGAAGTTCAAAGAGCCACATCTCTCACTTTAAATCAAAAGCTAGAAATGACTAATCTTAGTGAGGAAAGCATATGAAAAGCTGAGACAAGACAAAAGCTAGGCCTTTGCACCAAACAGCCAGGCTGTGGATGCAAAGGATAAGTTTTTAAAGGAAATCAAAAATTATACTCTAGGCTGGGCATAGTGGCTCACACCTGTAATCCCAGCACTTTGGGAGGCTGAGGTGGGTGGCTCACATGAGGTCAGGTGTTAGAGACCAGCCTAGCCAACATGGTGAAACCCATCTCTACTAAAAATACAAAAATCAGCCAGGCATGGTGGCACGCGTCCATAGTCCCAGTTACTCGGGAGGCTGAGACTGGAGAATGGCTTAAACCCAGGAGGCAGAGGTTGCAGTGAGCCAAGATTGCACCACTGCACTCCAGCCTGGGCAACAGAGTAGGACTCTGTCTCAAAAAAAAAAAAAAAAAAAAAGGTGCTACACCAGTGAACACACAGATTATAAAAAAGTGAAACAGCTTTTTTGCTGACATGGAGAAAGCTTTAGTGGCTTGGATAGAAAATTAAACCAGCCACAACATGCCCTTAAGCCAAAGCCTAATCCAGAGCAAGGCCCTAACTCTGCTCAATTCTGTGAAGGCTGAAAGAGGTGGTAAAGGTGCAGAAGAAAAATTGGAAGCCAGCAGAGGTTTTTGGTTCGTGAGGTTTAAGAAGCCATCTCTGTAACATAAAGTGCAAGCTGAAGTAGCAAGTCTTGATGTAGAAACTGTGGCAAGTTATCCAGAAGATCTACCTGAGAGCGTTAATGAAGGTGGCTACACTAAACAGAGATTTTCAATGTAGATAAAGTAGCCTTCTATTGGAAGATGCCATCCAGGACTTTGTCAGCTAGAGAGAAGTCAGTTCCTGGCTTCAAAGATTGGAAGAACAGGCTGACGTTCTTATGGCTGGTGACTTTTAGTTGAACCCAGTGCTCATTTACCATTCCCCAAATTCTAGGGTACTTAAGAATCATGCTAAATCTACTCTCGTTTGTGCTCTATTAATGGAACAACAAAGCCTAGGTAACAGCACAGCTGTTTACAGCATGGTTTACTGAATATTTTAAGCCCACCGTTGAGAACTACTACTCAGAAAAAGGTTCCTTTCAAAATATTACTGCTCATTGGCAATGTATTTATTCACCAAAGAGCACTGATGGAGATGTATTTAAGGAAATGTTTTCATGCCTGCTAACACAATATCCATTCTGTGGCCCAGGGATCAGGGAGTAATTTTGACTTTCAAATGTTAATAATAAATACATTTTGTAAGACTATAGCTGCCATAGATAGTGATTCTTCTGATGGATCTGGGCAAAGTAAATTGAAAACCTTCCGGGAAAGATTCACCATTCTAGATGCCATTAAGAGAATCTGTGATTTATAGAAGGCAAAAATATGAACGTCGACAAGAGTGTGGAAAAAGTTTATACCAACCCTCCTGGATGACTGAGAGGGGTTCAAGACTTCAGTAGAGGAAAGAACTGCAGGTGTGGTGGAAACAGCAAGAGAACTTAAAAGTGGAGCCTGAAGATGTGACTGAATTGTGTAATCTCATTTAATGGATAAGGAGTTGCGTCCTATGGACGAGCAAAGACAGTGGTTTCTGGAGATGGAATCTACTCCTAGTGAAGATGCTATGAACATTGTTGAAATGACAACAAAGGGTTTAGAATATTTTTTATTGATACCTAATAGATGTACATATTTTTTGGAGTATGTATGATAAATTGATACATCCATATAATGTATAAAGATCAAATCAGGGTAAGTACGATATTTATGCCCTTAAATATTTCCTTATGCTAGGAACATTCGAATTATTCTTTTATTTTGAAATGTACAATAGATTACTGTTCATTACAGTCACCCTACAGAGCTATTGAACACTGTCTTACTTCTTCTAACTGTATATTTGTACCCATTAATCAACCTCTCTTCATCTCCTTCCCCCTACCCTTTCCAGGGCTTTAAAATATTAAATAAACTTAGATAAGGCATTGGCAGGGTTTGAGAGGATTGACTCCAATTTTTAAAGTTCTACTGTGAGTAAAATGCTGTCAAACAGCATCTCAGAGTACAGAGAAATCTTGATGAAAGGGAGAGTCCATCAATATGGCAAACTACTGTTATCTTACTTTAAGAAATTGCCACAGCCACCTCAACCTTCAGCAGCATCACCCCAATCAGTCAGCAGCCATCAACATTGAGGCAAGAGCCTCCACCAGCAAAGATTGATGTGCTGAAGGCTCACATAAGCCTTAGCAGTTTTTAGCAATAAAGTATTTTTAAATTATGTACATGGTTTTAGACGTGCTATTGCACACTTTAATAGACTGCCATATAATGTAAACATAACTTTTATATGCATCAGGAAATAAAAAAAATCATGTGACTCGCTTTATTGCGGTGGTCTGGAACCAAACACGTGTTATGTTGTGAGATACGCCTGTAACCAAAGTGAATGGTATGGTTAACTGAGATTACCCTTCTAACTTTTCAAAAAGTTGAAAACGCAACTCAAGAACATTTAATATACTCCTATTTAGTCTCTGGGAAAAAATACTCAATGGACTCCATTCAAACAAAAGTCAGTAAAACTGCTAAAGAATGTATTTCACAGTTTTACTTTGAGAGCTTTATAGCATTGATCATTGTTTATTAAACTACATTGGTTAAAATGACTTCAGTGTAGTTAGATTTCCTAGAATCTGGATAAATGTAGTTTCCTTAGATTTGGATTCATTCTGTAAATGAACTCAGTTTGCACTTCATATTGTGTCACTCATGTCTTTTCATCTTGAAGGACTTTGATTAAGTGATATTATTTTCCACATCAAAAAGAGAAAAAATTTAAATGACTTTAAGCCGCCTATAAAATACCAGTCCCATTTAAAGTCATGCCTCATGGATACAGAGGGTGGAAAGATGTGGGCTGACAAAACATATATGCCGACTCCTGATTATTAATGTATTCTAACAAACTCAACTAGCTAAGTGAAAAATTTTGATATAGTTGCTAATTTTACTCTGCACTGCATAAACAAATATTTCTCTATCTGATACAGATTTGTGGTGGTGACAAACCATTTCTGGCCCCCAATGATTTGCAGACCAAACACCTGCAACTTAAGGAAGAATCTGTGAAGCTATTCCGAGGGGTGAAGAAGATGGGTGGGGAAGAATTTAGCCGGCGTTACCTGCAGCAGTTGGAGAGTGAAATAGATGAACTTTATATCCAGTATATCAAGCACAATGATAGCAAAAATATCTTCCATGCAGCTCGTACCCCAGCCACACTGTTTGTAGTCATCTTTATCACATATGTGATTGCTGGTGTGACTGGATTCATTGGTTTGGACATCATAGCTAGCCTATGCAATATGATAATGGGACTGACCCTTATCACCCTGTGCACCTGGGCATATATCCGGTACTCTGGAGAATACCGAGAGCTGGGAGCTGTAATAGACCAGGTGGCTGCAGCTCTGTGGGACCAGGTAAGAACACTTTTAATTCACAACTAAATTCAGCACACATTTGAATGTCATTCATGTGCCAGCCACTGCATTAGATGTTGGAAATAGCACAGATCAACATGAACTGGGCCTGTTATCAAGAATGCTATGACCGGCCCAGATACAAACAACTATATAATGCTGTGTAATATGTGAAGTCCTACACAACTGCTTTAAAATTAACATTTCAGCGTTTTTAAAAAAATACATCAATTTAGTGGTGCTTTTACTTTTTTTTTTTTGAGACAGCATCTTGCTCTGTCATCCAGGCTAGATGTCTGGCCAAGGATGGTTGTGTGATCTCAGCTCACTGTAACCTCCACCTCCTAGGCTCAAGCGATTCTTATGCCTCAGCCTCTCAAGTAGATGGGACTACATGTGCATGCCACCATCCCCGGCTACTATGTTGTATTCTTTGTGGATATGGCGTTTCCCCTGTTGGCCAGGCTGGTCCCAAACTCCTGACCTCAAGCAATCTGCCCGCCTCAGCCTGCCAAAGTGCTGGGATTACAGGCATGAGTCATCCGGCTTACTTTTTATTATTCTAAAAATGTTAAATCTGTTAAAAGTTATATGAAAAAACAGCTTTTATTTAGCTAATTATGACGTGTTAACATTATCTTATATTCACAACCTATGATTTGATTAGCATTAGCTCTGTTAGGAGCTAATATGAACCACTATCGTAAGTAGTCATTTATCATTCTCTTTTGAAGTAAAAAGTACTTCAGATTGTCTCTGTACCTGTAGGCAGCAGGTAATAGCTACAGTTCTTCCCAGATTAAGAACATTCTTATGGCAGGGAGTGGTGGCTCACGCCTATAATCCCAGCACTTTGGGAGGCCAAGGAGGGCGAATCACCTGAGGTTGGGAGTTTGAGACCAGACTGACTAACATGGAGAAACCCTGTCTTTACTAAAAATACAAAAATTAGCAGGGCATGGTGGCGCATGCCTGTAGTCCCAACTATTCAGGAAGCTGAAGCAGGAGAATCACTTGAACCCAAGAGGTGGAGTTTGCGGTGAGCTGAGACCGTGCCATTGCATTCCATCTCAAAAAAAAAAAAAAAAAACTTATATATACGCTTTATAACATAATTGTAACACATGCCTTTGAAGGATCTAGCTGAGATAAACTCGGGGTAGCACAATGGGAAATGAAGTAAAAACTGGATCCTCTGAGCCACTGTCTCAAATAGTCCCTCAACCACAAAAGATTTAAGAGGGGTTACTTGAGGTCAATGTCAAAACCCTCCTATAATATGTTATGCTAAAAACTATGAGGAATACAGAATTGAGTTCTTCAAAGATTCTGATAAAATATGTCATCTAAATGGAAAAATCTGCAGGAGTATTTATTCTGTTCTTAAATGCTCACAAATATTGTAAGCAAAGTTGAATATTATAATGCCGTTAATAAAGCGGGATATATACTTTTCTTTTTTCTTTTTAATCTGCCTTTGCCACAGGGAAGTACAAATGAGGTAAGTTAAATTTTTAAAATTCAGAGCTATGTATTTGTAAACATTATGATATTCTTATTTTATAAACTGACTAGCTATTACAAGATGTGTTTATGTAGACTAGAACAATCTTTGGTGACTTCTGACAGTTAAATTTGTAATTGTGAATTTTTAACATGGTCTTAAAATATTTAACTTATTCTAGACATCATGTATGATTTGATCTACACACACACACAAAAAAAAAAAACGTTAAGAATTGATTATGATGAGCATTTGTTTCCTGAGTGTGTAGAAAATTTTAAAATTCTTAAGCTCTGAAATGGTGGACTCTGCTCTACTGCAGAGTAAAGCAAGCAGTTATGAACTTGAGGAAATATAACTACTGGAGGGTATTTAAATGTCGCTTTAGAAGTCATTTTTAACTTTGGCTTTTGACTGACAGTAATGCATACCACTTCAAGCAGGGCCCAGGCCAGTACGTATTCTAACTTTCTTGGCAGGCCTCAGGCCTGACCTGTAAATTAGTGTTCATTTCTCCTACTGCACATGGGCAACAACGCCACTTATCTCAGAAAAGACTCAAGGCACCCACGAAGTAATCATCTGTTACACTAAGAAAAATTATTACTCTGGAATCATTTAGAGTCATTATCTTCAGGAAGCAAAGCTGATCTTGAACAACTACCGACATCACACATAATTATTTCCTTAGTTTCTACTGTGGCATATAACTGGATTATGTCTTTGAACCAAATACAAGTCACTAAGAAGTTATTTTATGTAAAATTTAATAAGCAAGTTTATTAAAAAAGCAAAATCAAATTTCAACTTTGTAAAAGCTTAAGAAAAAAATAAAAGAGAATTAGAATTAAATTGAATGCCTTAGAATCAGAATATAATGGAAGATGAAACTATGTTGCACCAACATATATTTATAGATTTGAAGATGGTACCATTCAGACTTAATGTCTTAAGAAAATCAAGGCCAGGCACAGTGGCTTACGCCTGTAATCCCAGCAATTTGAGAGGCTGAGGCAGGAGGATCACTTGAGGTCAGGTATTCAAGACGAGCCTGGCCAACATGGTGAATTTCTCTCTCTACTAAAAATACAAAAAATTAGCCTGGTGTGGTGGAGGCTGCCTGTAGTCCCAGCCACTAGCAGGGGCTGAGGCAGAACAGCTTGAACCTGGGAGGTGGAGGCTGCAGTGTGCCAAGATCATGCCACTGCACGCCAGCCTGGGTGACAGAATGAGACTCCAACTAAAAAAAAAAAAAAAAAAAAAAAAGAAAATCAAAAGAAAGTAGCTATACAGATTCACAAATGATAAAAATTAATGGAATTTCCTGGGAACAGATTACTATTTAATGGATCTCCAGCTTTCATCCAGCTTTTAAAAATATTCAAAGACTCTTTATAAACTCCAGAATTAATTCAGACAAGTTGTTTTTAACGACTATTAGGTATGTGAAAGTCAGAGGAGGGGATGAAATCTTAGACACTAGCTGAGGCGGGCAGGAAACAAAGATTATTTATGAACACTTATATAAAGCAATATACAATACACAGACATTCCTATGATTCAAATGCCATTAAAAGGCCACAGAGAATAAGAGGTTGTTTTAAATGAGGAAAGCTTGCTGAGGTAATATTTTTGAATAAGGTTTGTAAAATATTAGCTAAGTCATGGAAACAAGGCAAGAGCATATAAAGTGAAGAATCCTAGTGTGCTGGGGGAAGGTCACCATATGTGCTTAGCTGTATGACTGTATCAGTAAATGATGGAGAATAAAATTGGTCCCACTCAGGAAAACATTGGAAGCCCAGAAAGCAAGTGGACTACATATGTATAATAGTTAACTGGCAATCAGAAGTTATGAGGTCTTACAATTCATTTAAAACTGCTAATATTCACAATTCGAATTCTCAGCACACCCCTGGGGCACAGTAGCAGCTCTCCGCTCCAAGAGGTATGCAAGGTAAAAGGAAGCAGAGTCTGAGAATAAAACATTTACCACAAAGGTCAACACACAAAAGTGTTACTGTACACATTGAGGAGTTGAAAATTCTTTTAAGTTTTAAGATATTCGTTTATATACTGATGAAAAAAGATTTCAATTCAACATGCTAAATTTTATACAGTACAAACTGAAGAGGAAAAAATTTTACATCTGTGCATTCGATAACTATGTTTTATAATCGTGATGCTTTTATTCTAGGCTTTGTACAAGCTTTACAGTGCAGCAGCAACCCACAGACATCTGTATCATCAAGCTTTTCCTACACCAAAGGCGGAATCTACTGAACAATCAGAAAAGAAAAAAATGTAATCCAAATTTTAAGAAGTACAGGTGCATGACCAATTATCAATTAAATATTCAGTTTTATGTCTCCATGCAAACATTCAAAGTGCTTCCATCAGAACAGAGTAAAATACTAAACACCTTTGAAGACTGCAAACTGGATTAGTTCTTTTACTTCAGTGTTTTAATAAGCAGATTTATGTATGCATGGTTATACTATTTTGTTAACATGTACAATTTCCTGATTTTTCTTCAAAAATGCTGTTATAAAGTATTTGTCTATTTATGATAACAGTACATGTGTTCTGCTTGAATTTACTAAATTCTACCACTGGGTCATAATTAAATTATGTGATATTCCATGTTTGGATATGCTCATTTAATTTCTACAGAAAAAATTTTAAATTATTTCACATAGCCATTTGTTAAAGCATACCATCAGAACTCAGTAGGCTTGATTTAATCTGTATCATCTTATATATACGACAGTCTTATTTTTAAGCACATTTAAGAGTTTTTCAGTTGCTTTATCAAAAACTATATATTGCTTTTACATGATTTAATAGAATATAAAACCTCTTGATAAAAAATGCACAAAAAATCACTTTGTATGTGTGAGTTTCACTGCATTATATATTTTTTCATTTGGTACACAAAGAATGTATTCTTCATAGGTTTATTCTTTTAATATGTGAACTATTATTAAAATTTACTCTGGTTCCTAAGATTAAAAACAAATGCTTACAGAATTTGAAAATGAGAAGTGTTGATATAGAATGATGAGGTTTATCTTTTTAGACTGAAGATGCATTTTATGCATTTTAATGTTGACATCATTACAAACTTAAGTTTCTATTTTACAAAACATGTACTAATTCTTATAGGTAACTACTAGTTCTTAATTACTAAAATCTCTAGTGGCGTCACTGAACAGACTTCTTAGGGAAGTAAAAAAGTGTTAATGAAAAAAGTAATATTTATCTAGGAGGTCCAAAACAGAGTAACTTCTAAAGACTAGTTCTTAATTACTAAAATCTCTAGTGGCGTCACTGAACAGACTTCTTAGGGAAGTAAAAAAGTGTTAATGAAAAAAGTAATATTTATCTAGGAGGTCCAAAACAGAGTAACTTCACAGAAATGGCTACACCTTAATAAGTGACAGGAAAGAACAATTAAGATAGAGGAGTGTGTGAGTCCTTAAGATATATAAACTTATACCTTAGAAAAGTCTGATCACAAGTTCAGCAAATTACCTTTTCCCAATGATAAAATTCCACTGGCCATACTTATGTTTTACAATATCCCTTTCATTACCCCTTTCAAGTATATTGATTCCTTTGTCTATGGCCTTTTGAACACAAAAATGAAATACGGCACTATGGCTAAAACACGGACTCAAAAACCAAGCATTTAGTTTCCACAAAAATATATTTAATAAACTTGTTATATAAAAGCAAACACTTAACACTCTTAACATTTCATCAACAATTCAAACTCACTGATAACTGGGAGTAGTTTGTATTCTGAAAGACTTCCTAAGCTAAAAGTGTATTTACATATTTACAACACATGTATATATAACTGAAGAACTACTTCAAATAATGTTGAAATTCACAGAATTCTAGAGATTTATAGTTATAGTTTAGATTAATCACCAATTTGTATGCAATCAAATATACAGCACTAATTATGAAAAGTGTTTTAACAATTATTAATCCAAAAGGGGAGAAAAATTACAAAGGAAATATATGGTTTTAAAGTCCTGTGACAAATACTTAGAAGATTAAAAAGTAATAATATAAAATCGATTTAACAACCAATTTTTTTTGAATCCCTGATTATCATTTTTGGTAGCTCAACCCAGTCTGTCAGAAGGCAGTATGCTATGCTGTCAGGAACTCTCCACTGTCTCATCAGAGCCATGCTAAATGCAGTAACAGCCCTGGCTGAAAATATGGAAGTTGATGTTAGCAACTTTGAGTTTCACACACCTTCGTCAAACAGGCTAAGTACTTATGCTTATATGTACTCTTGAAAGATTAAAATGCCCATCACCCATTCATAATAAAAAGTATTTTCTCAACATGCTTTAAAAGGGTTCCTTACTTTGTTTTTATTTCTTTATTTCTTATTTTTTGAGACAAGGTCTGGCTCTCCCACCCAGGCTGCGGTGCAAGTGGTACAATCTTGACCCTGCAACCTCTGCCTCCTGGGCTCAAGCCAGCCTCTGACCTCAGCCTCCCATGCAGCTGAGACTACAGGAACACACCATCATACCTAGCTAATTTTTTTTTTATTTTTTGTAGAGATGGGGTTTCACCATGTTGCCCAGGCTGGTCTCAAACTGGTGTGCTCAAGAGATCCATCCACCTCGGCTTCCCAAAGTGCTGGGATTACAGGTATGAGCCACCACTTCCCCCAGTTGGGTCCCTTACTTTGGAGGAGGGAAGACAAACATACATCATATATAAATATTTATCACAATAAGGTTTCAAGTCCTATTTTATATTTAAACTACCTCATGGTAATATTTAAACCATCCCTTCCAGAAAGGTACTACTGCTATAAGAAGTTAACAAGTGATAATTTCCTATTTAAAGTCTGTTCATAATGACATTTCCTGCTGCATTTTTTCCATCAAGAATACCAAAGCAGTTTCCTAATATATAGCACTTGAAAGTGTTTGCCATATTGGCTCTTAAAATTATAGACTAATTTTTCTTGTTCACTAAAAGAAAATTTCTAATAACAAAATACATGTAAAGTTAGAATTTTATAATTTCCACAAAGGAAGCTGTGTTTATTAACCAAAGTACTTGTTTGCTATTTTCTATCTGTGAAAATATTTTAAAGCTCTTATAAAACTTAAATTTTATTTTTAAAAAATCAGCTCAAAAATTTTTTCCATGTTGTTGGGCATACCACTGCTGTCTCTGCTTTCGGTTTTCCAACTCTGTAAGAAGAGCTTGTCTGTATGCTTCATACATCTTAACAATCTGCTCCAATTCTTTCATGAAGAGCAACTTTAGCATTCCCTGGTATGTATCCAGGTCAGCCAGCTGGAAGAGTTCCCACTTCAGAATGTGGTCATATCTGTTTTAAAACACAAGCATATATATGTTCACAACACATACGTAAACATGTATTTCTAGCAAGAAACTAGTCTGTTTTTTAAAATGTCAACTTTATTTATAACTAAACAAACCATAAGCTCTAATTAAAAATAACTGAGTAGCTGGGCACAGTGGTGGCACGTATAGTCCTAGCTACTTGGGAGGATGATGTGGGAGGATTGCTATGCTTAAGAGTTTGAGGCCAGCCTGGGCAACATAGCAAGACCCCATTTCTAAAAATAAATACATCAGTTTTTTTAAAAAACTAAGTTATTAACTGCTATTTACATATAATTTTTTTTTTAGGGAAAGGAGAAAGCTGCTAATATTACTTCATTTCAATTTAACTTAAAGAATATCTATTTCTTTAAATTACCAATTATTCTAATATTAACACTAGACAACTATCAACACAGATTTCACACTACAGTGTTTCTGTAATTTCTGAAGAACATATTTTGTGCTATTTATAAGTTCATCAAAAGTTATTTGTCAGGAACTTAAGAATACTTTAGACCACACTGTGCTTGTAAATGATAATGCACAAAAATGGGTGGTCATTTGCATCATTCATGTTGATGGATCTTTCTGAGGAATGCTATTCACAATAGCAAACAAGGAACAAAACAGAAGAAGAAATGAAGAGGAAGCATCATTTGTGGCCTCTAAGTACTCTTGAGGCTGAGTACAACAGGAAAACTCAAGAAGGAAAGAATAAACTGTTTTTAAAATGAGAGAATAAGCAGACTATAGAAGGCTTCACAGTGTGGTGAAGGATTCCCAAATGTATTGTGGAAGACCATTAGTCTCTCAGTGGTAAGTAGATCGCTGCTTAGCAGTAGTACCTTTAGTAGTTTAGTAGTTGCCTACACAGTCCCATTTCAGTAGTATATGATAAAGACAGCACTCTAATTCATATTCTCATGTTAAAGATGAAAAACACCAAAATCTAAAGAGGCTCTTTACCTCTTGCAAAAGTGTTTAGTGAATAAAAGTTCAGAAAGGCAAAGAACTTGGGCCAACATGCTTCAAAGTAGTGGATTTGAATGTTAATATCCACTAATACTAAAGAACTTGAATTAGGGAAAGGCATGTTGTACCTGAAGTTATCCTCTCAAATCATATTGCATAGCAGATATAATAGGAAGCTTTGATTGCAAACTCTAGTAGTAGTAGTAGTATTTTTTTTTGAGACAGAGTCTCACTCTGTCGCCAGGCACCAGGCTGGAATGCAGTGGCGCAATCTCGGCTCACTGCACCCTCCACCTCCTGGGTTCAAGCAATTCTCCTACCTCGGCCTACAGGCGCACACCACCATGCCCAGCTAATTTTTTTGTAATTTTAGTACAGACGGGGTTTTACCATGTTGGCCAGGATGGTCTCAATCTCTTGACCTCGTGATCTGCCCGCCTCGGCCTCCCAAAGTGCTGGGATTACAGGCTTGAGCCACTGCGCCCGGCCGACTCTAGTATTATTTTTAATGATCATTTATAATATTTTCTACCCAGTGGTTCTTTGATATTTATTATACCATTTTCTTTCAAAAGGACTATCTAATATTTTTAAATGAGGTTTTTTAAAAAGGGAGACACTGGCTCAAGAGTTCTGATTTTAAAAAAAGGAGAAAAAAAAAAGGAGACAGAAAACATACTGAGCAGTTAGTGTGAGCCACTGTACTTGGCATTTTGACGTGTTTCTGTCCTACTTAAGCATATGTAACAGAAATGTCAATAACAACATGTAAAAACTGGAAGGTAAATATATTTCATTAGACTCTCAATTTTACTCAGTTGAGAGCTGCAAATTTATTAATAGATACAGATTTCTTTGGTAGGAAGCTCTTTTCTTTTTAGTGGGAAACTCCAACTACTTGTGAACATAAATTAGAGTGATACTGTCAGGAACACTCAGACACAAAACTGTCTTTTTTTTTAATTTTGTAGATATGGAGATGTCCTATGTTTCCCAGGTAGAAGTACAGTGGCTAATCACAGGCACAATACCACTACTGATCAGCACAGTAGTATTAACCTGCTCCATTTCAAACCTGGGCCAGTTCGTCTCTCCTTAGGCAACCTGGTGATCCCTGCTCCTGGGAGGTCACCATATTGATGCCAAACAGTACGGACATCCGACTGGCATAGTACACCACAGCCCAGAACTCCTAGGTTCAAGCAATCCGGACTCGGCCTGTCAAGTAGCTGGGATTACAGATGCACCACCAAACCTGGCCAAGTTTCTTACTTGCCAATCAGCATTCAGCATCAAGAGTACCATTATGGGTAGAAGCAACAAACTCAGATTAGAGAAAATCCTTTTGGGGGAAGAAAGTACCCTCTAAGAAGAGTACAGATGTGAAAAAACTGCAAAACATGGAATGGAAATAAGATTTCCATTCCAACTTCTTCCCTCTGTTGCTTCTATATAGTTACTACGCTTCTGCCTATAATCACCTAAGTGTGCCTGCTTTTTCTGAAAAGGATGAACTCCCATTCTTTCCTTCCTAACTAGCGAAGAAATCTGCTTCCCCAAGTTTAACATTAAGTCATTTATAAACAGGTAAATCATTCAGAAAATTGGGTGTAAACCATTCCAATAGTCTATGCTTCTACCATCTCTTTTGCTGTGTTTTTCCCAGGGCAGTGTTCTATTCAAATACTACTTATAAATAACTCAAATATCAGGCACCAGTTGCTATAATTCTACCAAAAATAACCTGTCCACACTCCAGTGGATGCTGACTTTGAGACCAAAAGTGCTGCTATCCTCAGCTCCAGGTATCACCATGTAGCCTAAGTCCCTTGCACCTACCCACCATAACACTGTGTCCACTCTTCCCTCTTTTCCACCTGTATTTAGAGCGGGGTCAATGGTGACACTACAGGATTGCCAAGCCATTGGAATAAAAAATACCCCTGCCACACACTGCTAAGTACTAGTGTTTTGGTGTGTGTGTGAGAAATAACAGAAAGTAAATATGTTCCTGACAGTCTTTTTCCAGTCAATGATTAAATTTAAAAATTTTATCCTATAGTTCAGCTTTGAGTACAGCTATACCAAGCATTATAGACTTTTGTGAGCAGACACAGGAACATAACTTGACAAAAATTAAATAAATAAAAATTTAAAACCTAATCTGTTTCTAAATCAAGTTTTAGAAGTATATGCAAAAATTATGTTGGTAAATTACTGCAAGAGATAGGAAGAAAGAATTTCAGGATTACACAATTTCAGAGTCTCAACTGTCTAAAAAAACAAAAGGAAGAAGCAGGCAAAACATTTTTCGGCAAAAAATGTCTCTTTGTTGCGATAAGTAATTGATTCTTCATTATCAAATTCATAGATAACCATTCACCCTTTGTTGATAGAGTATTAACCATTTCCATCCTCTTCAGAAACATCAATTAGAATCAACTAGAAAGCAACAGGCTTCTAGACCTCTTGTTTAAGATTTTAAAGCAGTAGAGTAGTATAGTACTTGCTCTCTTTTTGTCAGTCTGGCCCATTTTGGAAGAGTTCCAACCTATTTGCTAGTTTCCTTGAGTTTTATAGTTAGCTCACAGAACCACAGAATTGAAAAAGACTATAATCTTCAGGAATCTGTTTCTTTCCGTAAGAAACCAGGAGTTCCAATTAAGTACTATCTCTTCCCCCCAAAAGGAAAACTTATTATGCTATTTTTACTAAACATGACTATAAAGTAGAAATAACATACAACAGGAAGAATAATTCTCCTCAACCATATCCACCCCCAGAAATACCAAGGTTAACAGTTGGGCACATATTCTTCCAGATTTAAAGAAAATAAAAATGCATACAGATACTACATATGATTTAGCATCAGCATACAAACATAGGCTGTATACAGTAGTAGGTCAAGTGGTATCAAGGGAGAAAGAAGAAAGAAAATAGCAAAGAAAATGCCATCTGCTATCATTCCTTTTTTCGGCAGTAGTAGGGGGCGCAGACAGAGTCTCGCTCTGTCACCCAGGCTGGAGTGCAGTGGCATAAGCATAGCACACTGCAGCCTCAAACTCCTGGGCTCAAGCAATCCTCCCACCTTAGCCTCCTGAGTAGCTGAGATCACAGGTATATGCCACACACACTGATAATTTTTAAATTTTTTGTAGAGACAAGAGTCCTGCCATGTTGTTCAGGCTGATCTTGAACTCCTGAGATCAAGCTATCCTCCCACTTTAGCCTCTGAAGTACTTGGGACTACAGATGCATGCCACTAAGCCTGGCTAATTTTTAAAAATTTTTTTGTGGAAATGGGGCTCTCATTATCTTGCTTAGGTTGGTCTTGAACTCCTGGACTTAAAAGATCTTCCTGCCTCAGTCTCCCAAAGTGCTGGGATTGTAGGTGTGAGACACTGTGCCCAGATCCTTACTTTTATCACAAGTACTGTATCACTTATTTACCAATTAATCTTCCCTGTGAGAATGTAAGCTTTTTATTTATATCCCTAATAGCAGAGATCTGCACACAAAGAAATGAAGATTCTATAAATGTTTGCAGAATATTTCTAATCAATGATTTTCACACATTATAAACTATGATATCCTTTATTTGAGTGAAGTATTACTTAGAAGCCCAATATTACTAAGAGTAAACCATGGCACACTACTTGGCTTAAGCAGCCCAGAGATTCCATTCAGCTCTTCACTTACTCCTCAAACAAATTTGTGCTGTAAATGTACTTACTTCACAGGGGCTCGAGCATAAACCTGAAGCCAGTCGGGAATTTCTGCAGTGTGATATGGATTTGCAGGTACCAGAAGGGACTGATTTCTTTCCGTTTGCTGTGGCTGGTAAGTGACAGGAGGTGGCTGATCATACCGAGGTACACTAAGAAGAAAGAAGTGACATTCTTTAGGCTAAAGGTCCTAAACCTAAACAAGAAATTATAAAAGAACAAATAATACTTAAGCATTTTTCAATGTGCCTTCTGTCCAAACTGACTTACGCCACCTAAAAGATAATGTATTTTTAAGGTATTTCTTTCGGCTGGTACTTAGTCTTTTCAAAAACAGGTTCAAAGGAGGATATAAAAAAGCTGGAACTAAGTTTTAACCTTTATACAGAGACTTACAACTAGAATAGTAAATTCCCACAAGAAATAGTCATCAGCTGGAAATTCATATCAGAAAGGTTGACAGCTTCCAAGAAAGAATGTTGTCTTCGTCCTGTAGGCTGAAAATTTGAGATATGTAGTGAGGCAGCAGTGAGTATTGTGTTTGCAATATCTCTATCAAATGTAGATACCTTTTAAACTTTTACCAACTTAACATATGGGAGTTAGAGTTGATTAGGGCCTATTTTAAGTCACAGAGATTAAAAAAGCAAAGATTATGTTATAGTTAGTTCTAACAGCCTGTGTATGCTGTGGCGAACAGAGATATTATATGGGAAAGTGCTAAGGAAATCACTGAACCACCTGAAGGTTAATAAATAAACTCAAGGAGGCCAGAAGGGTCTTTTTCAGACTGAAAGTGCCCTGCGCCTTCAAACATAAAGATTTATGTGTGTATATGTGACCAGCAAGCATATGAAAAAATGTTAAACATCACTAATTACTAGAGAAATGCAAATCAAAACCACAATGAAATAAACACTATTTCATATCAGTCAGAATGGCTAGTATTAGAAAGTCAAAAAATAACAGATGCTGGTATAGTTGCAAAGAAAAGTGAATGCCTACACTGCTGCTGGGAATACAAATTAGTTCAGCCACAGTGGAAAGCAGTTTTGAGATTTCTCAAAGAACTGAGAACTACCATTCAATCTAGCAGTCCCATTACTGGGAATATACCCAAAGGAATAGAAATCACTCTATCATAAAGACATATGCATGCATATGTTAAATGCAGCACTATTCACAATAGCAAAGAGATGGTATCAACCTAAATGCGCATCACTGGTGGGCTGGATAAATGTGGATAAAGAAAATGTGGTACATACACATCATGGAATGCTACCCAGCCATAAAAAAGAACATCATGTCCTTTGCAGCAACATTGATGAAACTGGAGGCCATTATCCTAGTGAATTAATGCAGGAAGAGAAAACCAAATACCACATGCTAATACGTAGGAACTAAACATTGAGTACACGTGGACACAAAGAAGGGAACAATAAACATTGAGGCCTACTTGCATGTGGAGGATGGGAGAAGGCTGAGAACTGAAAAACTACTATGCTTATTACCTGGGTGATAAAATAATCTGTACCAAATCCCCAAGCCATGCAATTATGAACCTTCACATGTACCCCTGAACTGAAAATAAAAGGGAGAAAAAAAAGAAAATGTGATACACACACACACACACACACACACATACATATAATGGGGAGAAAACGATGTGTAATTAAAAAGGTCACTGTTTACTAAACTGGGATTAAAATAAGGTTAGATTATTCTGTGGCTAACAATTTAAAAAGATCAATGTGCAAATGGCACTGATTTATATCTTTAACTCTTCTTTCTTAAATAAGTTCAAAGGAAAATATTATTTGATAGTACAACTGGGGGTGGGGAAGAATTGGGACTTTGAAGTCAGATATGCCTGGATTTGAACCTCAGCTTTAACACTTACAACCTATGTAAATGTAGGCAAAACTCCTCCACTCTCTAACCCTCAGCCATACTTGTAAGAGTGTAATAATAAATTCATACCACAGGTGGTTGCTCTCAGGATTAAACAACCTAATGTAAATCAAGAATTCTGTATAAGGATTAGCCTAAGATAGACAGCCAGACAGCTATTAATACTACATATGTGAGCTTAAGGGCAGCGTTTATTTTCTCTTTTTCAACTTCTACCAAGTTGCTGAGAGAAGTAAATTAATTAATTATGAAACTGCTTTAAAGGAACTATTAAAATTCTATAATAACATAAGGTTAATGATGATTGTATTAGTCTATTTTCATACTACTATAAAGAAATACCTGAGACTGGGCAATTTATAAAGAAAAGAGGTTTAATTGACCCACAGTGCCACATGGCTAGGAGGCCTCAGGAAACTTACAATCATGGCAGAACGTGAAGGGGATGCAAGACACATCTTACACAGTGGTAGGACAGAGAGAGAGAAAGGAGAACTGCCACGTTTGTAAACCATCAGATCTCGTGAGAACTCATTCACTACCAGGAGATCAACATGGGGGAAACTACCCCCATGATTCATTCACCTCCCACCACATCCCTCCCTTAATACACAGGGATTACAATTTCAGATGAGATTTGGGTGAGACACAGAGCCAAACCATGTCAATGATGAACAGAAAAGTAAGCTCTCAAATCTGGTTATTTGGACCGCAATGATCTCTGCCACCTGATGACCACAAACCATAACCACAAGTTTGATTCTTTCAAAGACAACAACCTCAGTAGTTGAATAAACATTGACTGGGCACCACTACATGGAATCATGGAAAAAAACAGATTTTCAGAGTTGAATTAATCCAAATATGTAAAATAATTAAAGCAACACAATAACAACAAAGCTTATCGTTTTCCAGGTGATAATACGAAAACGTATTTTCATAACTATTTTAGCATGAGATAGTTTAGTATTTATCTAAGAAAATACAAATGTCCACTATAACCAAAAAACTATATTATGTCAGATGACACTAAACAACATTTATCAAAATGGAGATGATGTTTTAATCATTTTTAATCTGGTGGCTCAGCTTTTGAAGCTCAAATGTGGTTAATTTGAAATATTTGCAACTTCATTATTACTAAACTAATGCTAGCTTTTATGTACTTTGAAATCCAGTGTGTATTTACACTTACAGCACATATCAATTTTTATTAATCACATTCAAGTGCTCAACAGCCACATGTGACAACTGGCTACAGTATTAGGCAGCACGGAGCTGAAAGCCTGGCAACAAAGCAGGACTACGGGCCCAATATCAATCAAAATAGCAGAAAGAATTACTGGCTACATTTATTAAACAAATCTGGAATGTTCTGTCCAGTCCCAATTTTCACTTTCTTGCCTAGTAATAGCAAGAAACAGAACATACAACCATGTCTAAAATTGAATAAAAAAAGCAATTCAATAGTATATTCTGACTTAGGAGGTATGTCTGTATTATTTGTAGAAATTTAAGTGTAAGAAGACAGGTGCTTTAATTAATTTAATTTCTGGATACCTATAATAAAACATTCTAGTATATTATAGCAGAATCCAATCATAAGAACAATGATCCTATTTTTAAGGTTAAAAAGTATTTTTAACTTATTAAAGTCATTTATTACTAAATGTAAGTCCAAAGAAAAAATGTAAATTTCGAAATGCAAGGCTTTCAAATCTCAAGCTTTAGAATACTTTTCTCTTGGATGAAAATATGAGTCCAAAATCTAAGATTAGACAATCCTGAAACAAAAAGTTGAAAATAAAGTTGATACTCTACCTAGGAGCACAGGGATGCCTATACTGAGCCTTCTTATTTGTGTGATCTACATAATAGGTTCCAAATTCTGATGACTCAACTCGCTCCCATCCCGGAGGAAGGCCTTCTCGCTCAAGAGGATGGCTCCAGTGAGTTGTATTTGTGTTATGATCTATATAGTATTTTCTCCCTCTCATTGTCCAGTCCACAGACCAGCCAGGAGGAAGGGGTAAATCTTCAGAACCATGGTTAGTCAAATTTCCTAAAGATGTAGCAGCAACTCTCCCAATACCTATGGGGAAAAAGAAAATGAAGAGAAGAAACAGAACAATTATTCAATGCAAAAAAATGTGCCATCTAGGAAAGTCACAACATTAACTATCCTGATTGTACTCTCTGTTTAAATTCATGATTATGTTCATTATGATGGTTTTCATAAAACTAGTCAGTATTACCATCATTTAATTATACAAAGGGGGAAGAATTAGACTTTGAAATTAGTGGAGGGTTTTTTGGCTGATGCTTCCATCAACAGGCCATACAAACATTTAACTACAGGTTAAGCATCCCTAATCCAAGAATCTGAAATTTGAAATGCTCCAGTCCGACATGATGCCACAAATGAAAAATTCCACACTTGAACTTATGTGATGAGTCACAGTGAAAATTCGGTCAAAACTTTGTTTTACGCACAAAATTATTTAAAATATTATATAAAATTAACTTCAGGCTATGCATAAAAGGTTTATATGAAACATAAATGAATTTCATGTTCAGATTTGAGATCTCTTCCCCAAGACATCTCATTATGTATATACAAATATTCCAAAATAAAAATTAAAAAATCCAAAATCTGAAACACTGCTGGTCCTGAGCATTTTGGGATAAGGGATAATCAACCTGTAGTAATAAAGCTACTTAAGTAATTAAGTAAGTAAAGCTACGTAAGTAAGTAAAGCTGAAAGAAAAGTGGGAAAAAGAAAACTTTCCAATTCAAGATTTGAAATTTCATTCTAAAAAAAAGCAAAAATGAACTTGTAAAACCATTCCCAGTTTATAAATACTTAAAAGTAATCTGGCTGTGCCCTAGAATTATTAAGTAAGTTTAAGATAGCAGGTTGTAAGGTCAACATACAAAAATCAATGAAATATTTATATATTAACTAGCAACAACTGGAAGGAAAAAGTTACTGAGATAATACCATTTTTAATAGCTCCAAAAAGTCAGATATTTACATATAAATTTAACCAAACATGTGCAGGATCCATATGCTAAAAACTACAAAACACTGATTAAAGAAATATAAAACCTACCATGTTAATGGATTGGAAGATTCAACATAAAGTTAAGATGTCAATTCTCCTGAAATGATTGTTATGTTTAAAGTATAGTAGTCCCTCTTTATCCACAGGGGGATCCATTCCAAGATCCCCAGTAGATGTCTGAAACTGCAGATAGTACCTAACCCTGTGTATGCTATCTTTTTTCTTATACACACATATATATGATGAAGTTTAACTTATAAATTAGGCACAGTAAGAAATTAACAGCAATATAATTGAAAAATTATAAAATAATAAAAATTGGGTGAATGTGATCTCTCTTCCTCTCTCTTAAAATATCTTATTGTACTGTATTCATCTATTTTCAGACTGCAGTTGCAGAGGTAACTGAAACTGTGGAAAGCCAAACCATGGATAAAGGGAGACTACTGTCATTCCAATAAAAATTCCAAGGACTGGCCGGGCGCAGTGGCTCACATCTGTAATCCCAGCACTTTGGAAGGCTGAGGCAGATGATCATGAGGTAAGGAGTTCAAGACCAGCATGGCCAAGATGGTGAAACCCTGTCTCTACTAACAATACAAAAAGTAGCTGGGCACAGTGGCAGGCACCTGTTATCCCAGCTACTCGGGAGCCTGAGGTGAGAGAACTGCTTGAACTCGGGAGGCAGAGGTTACAGTGAGCTGAGATTGGACCACTGCACTCTAGCATGAGTGACAGAGCAAAACTCCGTCTCAAAAAATAATAATAATAGCAATTCCAAGTTTCTGTAGATACAGACAGTTGTTAGACAGACTTTAAAATGTATACTGAAAAGCAAAAGAACTAGAGTAGCCAAAACAATTTTTTTTTAAAAAGGATAAAGTTGAAGGACTCATAATACCTGATTTTTAAGGCTTACTATAAAGCTACAGTAATCAAGACATTGTGGTATTGTCAAAAGAACAGACAAATAGATAAATGGAACCAGAATGCAGAAGCACACCCACCTAGACATGGTCAATTGATTTTTATAAAGGTGAAAGGGCAATAGTGGGGAAAGGTTAGTTTTTCCAACAAATGACGTCGTAACAACTGGACGTCCACATGCAGAAAAACCTAATCACAACCTATACCTCCACCTTTTACACAAATTAACTCGAAATGGATCATATATCTAAATGTAAAACTATAAAGCTTTTATAAGAAAAAAGTAGAATAAATTTTTTTGAGCTTAAAGAGTTTTTTTTTTTTTACCATGATACTGAAAGTTCAACTCATAAAGAAAAAATACTGTTTAAATTGAACTCTGTCAAGATTAAAAACGTTTGTGAAAGACACTAAGAGAAAGAAAATCAAGCTGTAAACTGGGAGAAAAATATTTGTAAATCATGTATTAGCCAAAAAACTGTGACCTAGAATATATGAAGAACTCTCAAAATTCAGCATTAAGAAAACAACCCTGAGCCTGGCACACTGACATAAACCTGTAGTTAAACGTACGTAGGAACCTGAGGTAGGAAGGTTACTTGAGCCCAAGACTTCAGGGCTGTGGCGCACTATCATCACGCCTGGAAAAGCTACTACACTCCCGTCTGTGCAACAGAGTGAAACTCCTTCTCTCAAAACAAAAGCAAAAATAGAAAAGAAAACAACCCAGTTAAAAAAAAAAAAATGGGTAAGAATTTTTAACAGGCACCTCACCAAAGACAACATGTTGATGGTAAAAAGCACATGAAAAAAATGCTCAGGATCACAATTAGCCGTGAGAGAAACGCAAATTAAAACCATAATGAAATGACAATACACATCTATGAAAATAGCCAAAAAACCCAAACAAAACCTGACAATACATGTTCTTATGCGGATACAGAATTGGAATGCCCATACACTGCTGGTGCAAATGCAAAATGCTACAGTCACTCTGGAGAACAGCTTAGCAATTTCTTATAAAGTTAAACATATGCTATTCATATGCTACAGCAATCACATTCCCAAGTATTTACCCTAGAGAAATGAGAAGTCATCTTCATACAAAATCCTACTCATGTATATTTACAATGACTGTATTCATATTTGCCCCAAAGTGGAAACAACACACACGACTTTTGACAGAATGGATAAAGAAACTGTGGTACAACTGTACAGTGAAATCTGAACAAAATGGAACTAATTATCCATATATGCAAGAATCTCAAAGATGAATCTCAGAAGTATCATGCTGAGGGAAAGCAGTCAGTCTCAAGTGGCTACAAATTGTACGAGTCCATTTTTATGAGATTCTTGAAAAGGCAAAACTACTAGGACAGAAAACAGTGATTGCTAGGAACTGGGGGTGACAGACAGGAGTTGACTATAAGAGGACAACATAAGGGAATTTTGGAGGGTGATAGAAATGTTCTATATTCTCATTATGCAGTCATTGCATGAATTTATACGTTATTACATAGAACTGTGTAACCTGAAAAAAAGTTAAATTTACTATATTTTTTACAAGAATAATCTGGCTGTATAATTTTATTCTCACACAAGAATACCAATAGCATATGTATAACAAATCACCCTGAAACTCAGTGGCTTAAAACAAGAAGTATTTATTTGGTTCAATATGGCTGAGCTCAGTAATTATTCTCCTTGATATTTGGTACAAGTTATCTTTAATGTCTCATGACTTGATAAAAGTTATCTCTTGTGTAACTTCCAATACGAAGCCCTAATAATGATCAGACCTCCATTTCTTCTCTGACTTAAGCTGCCTTTTTTTTTTGAGACAGAGTCTCGCTCTGTCACCCAGGCTAGAGTTCAGTGGTGCGATCTCGGCTCCCTGCAACCTCTGCCTTCCAGGTTCAAGCAATTCTCCTGTCTCAGCCTCCTGAATAGTTGGGATTACAAGCACACACTGCCATGCCCAACTAATTTTTGTATTTTTAGTAAAGATGGGGTTTCGCCATATCGGTCAGGCTGGTCTTGATCTCTTGAGCTTGTGATCCACCCGCCTTGGCCTCCCGAAGTGCTGGGGCTACAGGCGTGAGCCACCACGCCCAGCCTTAAGCTGCTATTTTTTTTTTTACTCCTAGTTAACTCTGTTTCAGCTATACTTACCTCCTGGATGCTGTTCTCAAACATGACAGGCACTGGCTGTTCATTCTCCCTAGAACATTCTTCCTTCGGATCCTCTTGGCTCACTCTCACCCTCTTCCAGCCTCTTCTCAAATGTCTCAATGAAGCTTATTCTTCCTATTGCAATCTACATCTCCTGAGATTCTACTTACCGTTTTACTTTTTTAAAAAAAGCACTTTAGCCTTTTAGCTTATTATATAATTTTAGTGTTTATTATCCTACAAGAATCCCACAAGGAAGATTCTTAGGACAGGAATTTTTGTTTTATTCACAGAGCTATCTCCAGACTCTAGAACAGTGTCTACAGAGTAAAGCACATAGGGAGTGTTCAGTAAATAAGCTGCAGTAATAATACAGTGTGTGGTACTTGTGGAGGAGACACATACAGCAGTGAGACAGAAACTGTGTAAGTACCTTCCTTGATTTTTGGACTTATTTTGCCTCTTTCTCTCCCACATTTTACTAGTTCTGAAACGATGATGTTTTTTACAATCAAGAGAATAAATTTGTTAGCCACACTAGGCAGCAAATACAGATGTATTATCATTGCTGCTACATGTTCAAACACAGGCCTGGGAAGACAGTACCTGGTTCATACTATTAGAACTCCTCATTATTTGTAATGGTTGCACCCCAGACAAAATTTTACCATAAATTTGAATTCTTGTCCCTTAATGGTACAACGATACAGCATTTAAATGAAAAGTTAGTGTGTTAACAGAAGACTGTCAGTCAACCCAAGGCCCTAACTGCCAAACTTAGAATATCTCAGAATGGTCAAAATAAGACTGACTGGGTGACCACTGAAGTGTGAAGGAGTACCATGCCAGAGCAAAACATCTATTAGTCAAAAGTTCCCAGCCAACTCTGAAGAGCTTTTAAAATTACAGTTGGCTGGAAACTATGGCAAAATGAAAACATCATGTTTACCTTTAAGGAAAGGCAAATGAAAAAGGCCCCAGTGACAAAAGGTAATTTAGAAGAAACTTTAAAATTAAGGTAAATGCATCAATTCAAACCCAGATTCTAAAGAAGGATATGTAAGTTTATGGATAAATACAGGTTACTGGCAGGTGGTTTAAGAAACTGTACTGAAATACAAAATATAACGCATATGCATAAGGCTAGTCACTGCAGCAACATCTATAGTAGCGAAAGGCTAGAAATCAACCAAATGTCCACTAATAGCAAACTGGATGATAAACTATTACACACACAAAACAGAGTACTATATAGCTGTAAACATGAATAAAGATGATTTCTATGTATTGCCCTGGAGTAAGATTTGGGATGTATTAAGTGAAAAAAAAAACAAGGGCCAGGTACAGTGGCTCACGCCTGTAATCCCAGCACTTTGGGAGGCCAAGAGGGCAGACAACCTGAGGTCGGAGTTCAAGACCAGCCTGACCAACATGAAGAAACCCCATCTCTACTAAAAATACAAAAAATAGCCAGGTGTGGTGGTACATGCCTGTAGTCCCAGCTACTCAGGAAGTTGAGGCAAGAGAATCACTTGAACCTGGGAGGTAGAGGCTGCAGTGAGCCGAGATTGCACCCTTGTATTCCAGCCTGAGCAACAAGAATGAAACTTCATTTCAGAAAAAAAAAAAAAAAAAAAAAAAAAAACTTTATTAGCAGCCAGCCAATAAAGTGGCCCTGGGTCCCAATCATCCCCATCCTCCCGGTATTCACACCCTTGTCTGTGTGACCAATAGTTCATGGCAGAAAGGATGGGGTGTGACTTCTGAGATTAGGATATAAAAGACCGTGCAGCTTCTGTCCTAGTCAAGCATACTTGCTCTCTCATCACTCACTCTGGGGGAAACCAGATACCCTATCATGAGAAGCCCATGAAGTGAGGAATTGTGGCCTCCACGTAGCAAGGAACTGAAGTCCCCTGCTAACAGCCTGTGACTGTACTTAGAAGTGGATCTTTCGGCTGGGCGCAGGGGCTCACACCTGTAATCCCAACACTTTGGGAGGCCAAGGTGGGTAGATTACCTAAGGTCAGGAGTTTGAGACCAGCCTGGCCAACATGGCAAAACCGTGTCTCTACTAAAATTACAAATATTAGCTGGGCATGGCAGGACATGCCTGTAGTCCCAGCTACTTGGGAGGCTGAGGCAGGAGAACACTTGAACCTGGAGGATGGAGGATGCAGTGAGCCAAGATTGTGCCGTTGCACTCCTGCCTGGGTGACAGAGATTCTGTCTCACTCTGCCTCCCCGCAAAAAAAAAGAAATATGGATATTTCAGCCCTGGCGAAACCTTCAGATAACTGCAGCCCCAGCTGATATGTGGACTGCAACTGAGAGATTCTGAGTCAGAATGATCTGGCTAAGCCACTTCCAAAATCCTGACCCACAGGAACTGAAATAACCAATGTTTATTGTTTTATGCCAGTGAGTTTGGGAGTAATGTGTTTTACAGGTAGAGAAACCTAATACTACATATATATGAATGAAAGAGAAGAATATGAATACATATTATATATATTTGCATCTATTTTCATAAGATGTTGCAATGAAATACATAACAAAAATTAATGAAATTGGTATTTACAGGGGGGAAGAAGGAAATGGGGTAGAAGAGGACACGGATAGAACTAATTTTCTAAATGTACTCTGTTTTATAGTTTTGGTTTTGCAACCTTTTAAATATCCTGTGTAACTTCCAAACAAAATTAAATCAAAATTTAGAAAAAGCAATCCCTAAAAAGTAAAAACAAAATGAAGCAAACGAATCTAAGTGTGCATCAAGTAGCCAAAGCATACTACAAAAAAACTGTTCAAAGTGAATTTTATTATTTATTGTTATTTATTTATTTTTGAGACAGGGTTTCACTCTGTCACCCAGGCTGGAGTACAGTGGCATAATGATGGCTCACTGCAGGCTCAACCTCACGGGCTCAAGCAATTCTCCCACTTCAGCCTCCTCAGTAGGTGGGACTACAGGCACACACCACCAAGCCTGGCTAATCCTTTTTAAAATTTTTTTTGTAAAGACAGGGTCTCACTATGTTGCCCAGGCTGCTCTCAAAACTCTTATACTCAAGCATTCCTCCCATTATGGCCTCCCAGTGTGCTGGGATTACAGAAATGCACCCCTGTGTCCAGCCTAAAGAGAATTTCAACACAATAAATTGTACTTCCTGATCAGGAAATATCCTAAATTTAAAAAACAAACTATGGACTGGGTATGCTGGCTCACGCCTGTTATCTCAGCACTTTGGGAGGCTGAGGCAGGCAGATCACAAGGTCAGGAGATCTAGACCATCCTAGCTAACGTGCTGAAACACTGTCTCTATTAAAAATAGAAAACATTAGTGGGGCATGGCGGCACGTGCCTGCAGTGCTAGATATGTGGGAGGCTGAGGCAGGAGAATTGCTTGAACCTGGGAGGCGGAGGTTGCTGTGAACTAAGATTGTGCCACTGCACTCCAGCCTGGGCAACACAGTGAGACTCCATCTCAAATTAAAAAAAAAAAAAAAAAAACTATAAAGAAATCTTGTTTTATTCAGTAATCATATTGTCAATGACAGTATTTTTAAAGCTAGTTATGCTATAGATAAAGCAAATGAATAGTTATGTAATTGTCAACAGGAACCAAGATTTTCAGCATGAGAAAAAAAATAAGAATATAAGGCAAAAAGAAGGTAGCTTAATGTGAATGTACTTCCTGCCACCAAACTGTACACTTAACAATTAAGATGGTAAACTGTTAAGTGTATTTTATAATTAAATGTTTTTTTAAAAAGTAAAAACTTGTAAATCTTAAACTGCAAACAATATGAACTCATAATGAATTTCTATTTCCAGAAAGCAGCAAAACATATTACCTAGACATATCCATCAAAAAGGTCTACATGCATTAACCCACCAAAGATTAATGAGTAAAGGTGTGCGATCCCTGAATACCACTACTCCATCGAAAGGAACCAGGGATCCTTAGATAAATCGTTGAATCCAGCACTGAGGCAGAAAATGCACAATATGAGCCTGAAACATCTAGTCACATTAGAATGCAAAGAGAAATAAAAAGGAACCAACCCTGAAGGGGCTCCTGCCACCAAAGAAGGAACAATGTAAACATCAAAAGGAATTACCACACGAATAATTAAAACATGACTCTTAAAAATCTTAAAATCTACCAGTACATCTTGAAGAAATGGCTTCTGGGTCAGGGAAAATACATGATAAAATGGAACATGAGAAAAATATCAAAACTTTTTTTTGAAATGGAAAAAAAAAAAAAAAAGGCCTGGCGTGGTGGCTTATGCCTGTGATCCCAGTACTTTGAGAGGCCGAGGTGGGTGGATCACCTGACGTCGGCAGTTTGAGGCCAGCCTGGCCAACATAGCGAAACCTCATCTCTACTAAAATATACAAAAATTAGCTGGGTGTGGTGGCAGGCACCTGTGATTCCAGCAACTCAGGAGGCTGAGGCAGGAGAATTGCCTGAACTTGGGTGGCAGAGGTTGCAGTGAGCCAAGACAGCGCCACTGCCCTCCAGCCTGGGTGACAGAGCAAGACTCTGTCTCAAAAAAAAAAAAAAAAAAAATTGAAGAAAAAAAAACAAAACAAAATTGAGGTATAATCTACAAAACATTTTGTACTCCTCAAAACTGTCAGGGTCATAAAAAAACAAAAAACTGAGAAACTAGCATTGGTTAAAGAAGACTAAAAACATAAAATTAAGTGCAATGCAGTACACTCTGGAATGAATCCTAGAACAGAAAATGAACATTAATTTAAAAAAAATAAAACTGATAAAATCCAAATAAAGCTTGGAGTTAAAAAAAAAAAAAATCCATGAGTTCATGGTTACTTTCATAGGCAGCTAGGGTATCAATTTTTATTCTCAAACATCAAACAAAGGAAAAGATATAGTATTTAACTCATCTTTCCTATATGAACAGCAACCAAATCATTGATAAAGTCCTTAATTATAATATCCCAACTAATAAATACAGAAGAAATGACAGAATTCAAGTATCACAATTTGCAACACTTAATGGAATACAAACATACTTTGGAGATATTTAGGTTTGGTTCCAGATCGCTGCAATAAAGTGAATATTGCAATAAAATGAGTTATATGAATTTTGTTGTTTCCCAGTGAATATGATACCTTTACAATATACTGTACTCTATTAATTGTACAATAGCATTATATCTTTTTAAAAAAGTACAGATCTTAATAAAAAAATAATTCACTGCTAAAAAAAAATGCTGACGATTATCTGAGCCTTTAGTCAGTTCACAGCATCTTGTTGCTGGTGGAAGGTGCTGTCTCCATATTGATGGCTGCTGACTGCAGGGTGGTGGTGTTTGAAGGCTGGGGTAGCTGTGGCAATTTCTTAAAGTAAGACAATAATGAAGTTTGCTACATCAATGGACTTTTGCTTTCATGAAAGATTTTTCTGTAGCATATGATGCTATTTGATAGCATTTTACCCACAGTAGCATTTCTTTCAAACTGGCGCCAATCCTCTCAAATTCCTCTGTTACTTTTATCAACTAAATTTAATATCCTAAATTAGTCATTTCAACAATATTTACAGCTTCTTCACCATGAGTATATTCTATTTCAAGAAGCCAGTTTCTTTGCTCATCCATAAGAAGCAACTCCTCATCTGCTCAAGTTTTATCATGAGACAGCAGCAATTCAGTCACATTATCAGGCTCCACTTCTTATTTTAGTTTAGTTTCACATATGAGTGCAATTCCTTGTGGTGCCCCAAAACAATTACAATAGTAATATCAGCAATCACTGATCACAGATCACCATAACAGGCAAAAATGAAAAAAGTCTGAAATATTGCGAGAATTATCAAGATATGACACAAAGACATGAAATGAGCACGTGCTGTCGGAAAAATGACAGCAAAAGACTTGCTTAACACGGGACTGCCACGAACCTTCAATTTGTAAAAAAAAAACACAGTATCTGGGAAACACAATAGAGCAAAGCAAATAAAATGAGGTGTTCCGGTAATAGTGCTAGCCAATGATCATTAATGGCTGGCTGCCAAAAACCAGTAATAGGTGAAAGGCTTATGAAGAACTTCATGATGGATGAATCAAGCTGACATCTGTACCCATGACTGCATCTTAACATCACAGAAAGACATATCAGTCATTATATGTCACTAGAACTTATGCAATAGAATGTATACAACATTATCTATGAAGTATTCTGGCAAAAAGGATGCAAGAACAAAAACAGACTAAAGATCACCCTTGGTCAGTATCCTTTGAAAAGAAAGCTAACATATAATTTTTAAAAAGATAGTGACAATAGAACAGAACGAAACTAACAAGGCTTTTGGTGACAATGATCCAGACTGGGTGCTGTGGCACATGCCTGTAATCCCAGCTCTTTTGGAGGCCAAGGCGGGCGGATGGCTTGAGCTTGGGAGTTTGACCAGCCTGGGCAATATGGTTAAACTCAATCTCTACTAAAAATACAAAAAATACAAAAGAAAACTAATATATAATTTTTTAAAAGATAGTTACAATAGAACAGAACAAAACAAGGCTTTTGGCGGAACTGACCTAAGCTTCTATTAAACTCAAATTGAAGGTTTAATATGTATGGCTTAAGCAACTTCAGTACTTAAAAATATTTAAACAAAAAGAAGCCAATGTATGAAACACATGTACACAGCAAATGACTTTAAGATCACAGGTAGAAACACACGATTACTTTATACTCTGATATGTTCATTATTTTAAAAATGCTCTATAGTCAAAATGAAGAATAGCAATGTAACAATTTTTTAATGTACAGTCAATTCAGTGTATTTATATTGAGTTATTTATAAAAGCCATAATATTTTGGCTAACAGAGCTACCCTCAGGAGACATCTAATAGAAATAAGTTTCAAAATACAGCATTATTAAAAATGAAAGCTTTTCTTTTTTTTTTTTTTTTAGATGGAGTATAGCTTTGTCAGCCAGGCTAGAGTACAGTGGTACAATCTTGGCTCACTACAATCTCCACCTCCTAGGTTCATGCGATTCTCCTGCCTCTGCCTCCCGAATAGCTAGGATTACAGGTGTGTGCCATCATGCCTGGCTAATTTTTGTATTTTTAGTAGAGACGGGGTTTTACCATGTTAGTGAGGCTGGTATTGAACTCTTGACCTCAGGTGATCCGCCCGCCTTGGCCTCCCAAAGTGCTAGGACTACAGGTGTGAGCCACAACACCCAGCCTAAAAATAAAAGCTTTTATAGCAATCAAAAACTCTACAGGTTTAGAGAGCATTAAAGTTTGTGGCAATTTCATCTATTTAGAAAACCCATATTTCCATATATGTACTGAACTTGCCTAAATCTAGAACCACATGTATTTTTACATTTAAACAACATTAGGCACCAAAAACCATATTAGAAGTATAAATTTGCAATTCATATTAGAGGAAGTTCAAAGACCTCTCTGTAAAAACTCTTATTTTTAAAACCTGACAATTTGATAAGGGAGCCATAAGTACCCAAAGTTGCAAATAGGCGCATCAGCTTTACCAACACTACGATAAAACCCCAGTGCCCTGGTGGCACGTGCCTGCAGTCCCAGCTAGTCGGGAGGCTGAGGCAGGACAATCGCTTGAATCCAGAAGGCAGAGGATGCAGTGAATAGAGATTACCCACTGTACTCCAGCCTGGGCAACAGAATGACAGGCTATCCTGCAAAAATAAATAAATAAATAAATAAATAAATAAATAAAACCCAAATGCCCTCTAAAAGGCATGATTCTTAAACTTTTTAGAGGTATCTGTTAATAATTTCAAAACATAAACCAGCTGTATTTTCTGAAAGCCCAATTTTTTTTTTCAAATTATGATTTGGGATAATTTTGTAAAATTTGAGATAAATGTACAGTACAAAATAATGCAAACTACTGGTCTAAAGCATAAAGCATTAAGAGTAATAAAGCAGATCTAGCAGATTAAAAAAAGAAAAACATAAAAATAAAAAAGCTGGGCTGGGCCCAGTGGCACATACCTGTAATCCCAGCACTTTGGAAGGTGAGGTGGGTGGATCACCTGAGGTCAGGAGTTCAAGATCAGCCTGACCAACATGATGAAACCCCATCTCTACTAAATACAAAAAAAAAAAATTAGCCAGGTGTGGTGGTGCATGCCTGTAATCCCAACTACTTGGGAGGCTGAGGCAGGAGAATAGCTTGAACCCGGGAGACAGAGGTTGCAGTGAGCCGAGATTGTGCCATTGCACTCCACCCTGGGCAACAAAGGCAACTCTATTTAAAATGAATAAATAAATAAGGAAATAAGTAGGTAAGTTAGTTAGTTATGTCAAGCTCTAATACATCATTTCTCCAGTCTGAGTTCAGCCAGAAACCTGAAAACTTCAAAAACCAATATATCAAGTAAGTGGGAAAAGTACAAAAGAACACAAAACACTCACTTTTACAAAGGAAATGTGCAAACAGTTATGGATGTGCATTCTATCCCCAGCCCTTTACCTATTTCATAGTCAAAACTGCTCTGGGAGGTAGTACTATTATCACCAATTTACAGATGAGAAAAAAGGTTCAAGTGAATTATTTTACCAGTGGTCACACAAGTGGTATAAGGTGAAATGACAAACCTACTACTAACCATGTAATCTTAGCAACAAAAAATCAACTGTTATTTACTCTTTAAAGAAAAATATGACTTTCACTAGTAAAAGAAAAAGCAAGCCACCAATTAGGAACCAAATCAGTGGGAAAAAATGAGAACTTTGGTTTCTGAGTGACAAGAACAAAATTAGCTTTCCATAATTTCAATTAGTCCTTGAAAGTAACAAACTGCATTCATAATTAATCCTCAAAACAGATTCTATTTGCAAGAATTAACTGCACAAACACCTTCTATTAAGTAAAACATTCATACAGTAAACATATGACTTAGTCAAAGACACAGATAAAGTATTATTTTCTCTATCACGCTTTCAGTAGATGTGCCAAAAAATTTAATCTCAGACAACCAGGCATATTTATGAGATCTACCATTATGGATAAAACTCAAATAGGCTGGTTTCCAAATATTGTAGTGGCTACAGACAATAAAATGGATCTAGAGCTCTAATAAAGTTCCACAGGGTCCATAGTAATGGATACTGCACATCATCAAGATGTTGGTAAAGAGATCTAAGTATTAAGCCCAACCATCTGCTTTCTTTCTCTGCAAAATAATTACAAACAAGGTGGTGTCTCTAAAGATTAGCAACACCGCCTCACCAAAAAAGATTCTGGTTACACAAATATTTACACATTACCAGAATAATTGCAAATCCAGTATTTTTGGGTAAAGCCCATACTTTTCAGTTTGATTTTTGTATCCTGATTACTTTAATCATCTTTAAACGTGTAAAAATGTTTTCAAAAGTTTGTTACTTAAAACTTCACAGAACTACAATTTAAATGCAAAACAAAGGAATTCAATCTGCCTTTAGTATTCCAACTAAAGGCTTCCTGTTAACAGCAGGATTCCTTCCTTTGACACATACAGTAAGTGCGTGACTGGTATGTGGCCAAGAACATTATTTTCTAATCTGAAAGTTCTACAGCTAAACGTAGAACTTTCTAGGCTCTAAAACTTTGACATTATACAACTTGTTTTTGTGCTTCTACTAAATACAATAAAACAAATTTAACCATTGATATAAGGTGTTTCCTGAAAATCTAATAACTAATTGGCAGAAATTACTTCTGCCATTAAGTCACTGCAAAACAAATTTTCCAACCTTTTTATGCTTACGACAATCAAAATTGACTGTGAAAATAAATCTGTCTATAGGACATCCCTACCCTCCTACAAACTTTCTCCTTTCTATTCAAATTCCTTGAGCCCTATTCAGCATAAATCCTAAAAATGTGTTTCAACTTTTCTCAAGGTGAACTCAAAAACTTGTAGCTG
>NW_016107673.1:1446566-1449942 GCF_001604975.1 Cebus imitator
TTCAGATTTTTCCCTTCTGGAAAAGGCAGTTACTAATAGGCTTTTCTGTTTGGCATGTAATTGGTTATTAATCTTTCCCTGCAACTTAAGAGATTCCTTCAAAAAGAGTACTATTTTTTTCTAGACAGTAAAACATTAAATCTGTATTGCCCTGATAAGTTAATGTTATCAAATCAAGTCTGTCAAGCAATGTATCAACTGCTATAAAGAACTTTTTTTTTTTTGGTTGGGGGAGATATCTTATTGCCAGAAAGATTCTTCAACTACCTGCAACCTTCTTTAAGCCTAACACAATCTGATATTAAAGAGCCCTGGGTGAGACTTAGAACACAGAAGTCTACTGTCTCATTAAAACAAGGTCTTGGCTATTCCATGAAATCAAATCTTATTTTTACATATGTATGTTCCAATAAAACTTTACAAAAGCAGGAGGCAAGTCTATTTGGCCCATGGGTGTAGCTTGCTGACCCCTGCTGTAACCTCCCTCATAAAATTGAAAACACCCTCAAGATTAAAATTATAGTAGGGGCCTGAATTTTGGTAAAATATTTTCCTTCTCTCTTTTCCCTCCTCCATGCATGATTGCTTGCAAACAGTCATTTCAACAAATGACAGTTACTAGTAATTATCTTTCTGTGGTAGCCCCTGGGCAGGCTGCCCATAAGATTAACGAACTTATTTCTTTTTAAAGAACAATGATCCAGACTGGGTACTGTGGCACATGCCCGTAATCCCAGCTCTTTTGGAGGCCAAAGCAGGCAGACTGCTTGAGCTTGGGAGTTTGACCAGCCTGGGCAACATGGTTAAACTCAATTTCTACTAAAAATACAAAAATTCAGCCAGGTGTGGTGGTGCACGCTACTCAGGAGGCTGAGGTGGGAGGATCGCTTGAGCCCAGGAGGTTGAGGCTGCAGTGAGCTGTGATCCTGCTACTGCAATATAGCCTGGGCAACAGGGCAAGATTCTGTCTCAAAAAAATAAAAAAGAACAAAAGAACAATGATCCTAGATCACAAAGACCCCCTTGAATGGTTTCCAGAAGTTGGACTGGCCAAAGAAGAGGCCAGGCCACTTTGGTCACTGTTGATCTCACCTCCTGCAAACTTTTCTACCAAACTATAGGTTTAATTAAACAGTAACCTGCCATATTTTCCCAGCTTTCTTTCTATAGTAACTGGCAGTCACAAACACTATTGTAAAACCTAAGACTGATCTTTGAGATATTTTTCAGACTTTGCTTACAAGTGGACCAACTGACACCAACTGGACCAGTGTTCCGTGAGCTCAACCAAGGAACTGACTTGGTTTTGTGACTCCCCCCTTTCCCAGGAACTGATTCAGTGCATGAAGACAGCTTTGACAACCCTAGGATTTCATCCCAGACCAATCAGCAGCACCCATCCGCTTGCCCCCCGTCTGCCAAATCATCTTTTAAAAACCCTGGCTTCTAAAGTCTTGCGGTGACGTCTCTGAGAAACATTTCCCATCTTCCTTACTCAGCTGCCTTGCAATAAACTCGTTCTTCTTTATACTATCTGCTGTCTCAGTGTTCAGCTCTACTTGGATAGCAGACAAGAGCCCAGTCAGGTGGTAACACTGTTTTATAGCATTTTTTGGATACATATTTGCATATATTTATGAGGTACATGTGATATTTTGTTACATGTACAAAGTATGTAATGATCAAATCAGGGTAGAGTATCCATCACCTTGAGTATTTGTCATTTCTATGTGTTGGTAACATTTCAAGTCCTCTCAGATTCTAGCTATTTCAAAATTAACTGTAGTCACCCTACTCCGATATCAAAACTTAGAATTTATTCCATCTAACTGTATGTTTGCACCCATTAATCTACCTCTCTTTATCTCCCCTCCCATCCTTCCCAGCCTCTGCTATTATTCTACTTTCTACCTCCATGAAATCAATGTGTTTCGCTCCCACATGAGTAAGAACACAACACACTTGTCTTTCTGTGCCTGATTTCCCTTAACATGGGAACCACCAGTTCCATCCAAGTTGCTGCAAATGACATGATATACATGGGAGTGCAGGTATTCCTCTGATACACTGATTTATTTTCCTTTAGAGACCCAGGGACTGAGGGATCATATGGTAATTCTGTTTTTAGTTTTCTGAGAAATTTCCAAACTGTTTTCCATAGTGCCTGTACTAATTATTATAACATTCCCACCAACAGTCTACAACAGTTGCCTTTTCTTCACACTCTCACCAGTAGTATATTTTTTGTCTTTTTATTAATAGCCATGCTAACTTGGGTAAGATATCTCACTGTGGTTCTGACTTACATTTCCCTGATAATTAGTGATGTTGCACATTTTTTTGCATACCTGTTGGCCATTTTTATGTCTTCTTTTGAGAAATGTCTATTCACATCCTTTGCCCACTTTTTAATGGAATTGTTTTTCTTACTGTTGGCTTCCTTGCATATTCTGGATACTAGTCCCTCGCTGGATGCATCTTTCGCAAACATTTTCTCCTACCCAATAGGCTGCCTCTTCATTCTGTTGTTTCCTTCACTATGCAGAAGCCTTTTAATCTAGTCTCATTTGTCTATTTCTTTTAATATAGTCCCATTTGTCTATTTCTTGTTTTTGTTGCCTGTGTTTTTGAGGTCTTAGCCATAAAATCTGTTAGACCGATATCCTCAAGTGTTTCCCCTACATTTTCTTCTAGTAGTTTTATAATTTCAGGTCTTAAGTCTTTAATCCACCTTCAGTTGAATTTTGCGTATGGTAAGAGACCAAGAGTCAGGTTTCATTCTTCTGCATATGGAGATCCAATTTTTCCAGCATCGTTTACTGAAAAGGGTGTCCTTTTCCCAATGTACGTTCTTGTTGCTTTTGCAAAAATATCAGTTGGCTGCAAATATGTGAATTTATTTCTGCGTTATCTGTTTTGTTCCATGGGTCTATGTGCCTCTTTCTATATCAATACCATGCTATTTTGGTTACAACAGCCTTTGAAGACAGGCAGTGTGATGCTTCTAGCTTTTTCTGTTTGCTCAGGATTACAACAAGGCTATTTGGGCTCCTTGTTGGTTCTGTAGAAAATTTAGGATTGTTTTATTTCTGTGAAAAATGACTGTTACTTTAGGCCGGGTGTGGTGGCTCACGCCTGTAATCCCAGCATTTTGGGAAGCCGAGGCGGGTGGATCACAAGGTCAAGAGTTCAAGACCAGCCTGGTCAAGATGGTGAAACCCTGTCTCTACTAAAAATACAAAAATTAGCCAAGCGCGGTAGCAGGTGCCTGTAATCCCAGCTACTCAGGAGGCTGAGGCAGGAGAATCGCTTGAACCCAGGAGGCAGAGGTTGCAGTGAGCCGAGATTGCGCCACTGCACTCTAGCCTGGGCAACA
>NW_016107673.1:1449983-1450974 GCF_001604975.1 Cebus imitator
AGGATTGTTTTATTTCTGTGAAAAATGACTGTTATTTTAATAGGAATTGTACGGAATATGTAGATTACTTTGGGCAATATTGTCATTTTAATGATGTTAATTTTTCTGATCCACAAGCATGGGATGTCTTTCCATTTGTTTTTGTGCTCTTCAATTTCTTTCATCAGTGTTTTGAAATCTAATTTTTTTTAAATGACGAATTTGAAAACTTATAATTAATTTTTACTTTATTGTAAAGTTGTGACTGGAAAGTTGTTTTAAAATCTGTTTTTAAACTTATAAAAATTATGTCAAATTGCTCCTAAGAAAGGATCAGTAGAGATTTAGTTCTTATAGTATTTCCTCGACTATATTTTGAAAATTAGATTTTGAAAATAAAAGTTTAACGTATTATTATTAATTCTTCGTATTTACATACTTAAAGCTCAGGCAGAAAAGTATTACAAGATTTCAGTGATGTCTGCAATATAGATGGGAAAGGTGAATGCAAAGAGTAACACATATTCTATAGCAACAGTAAACACAGCTATTTCTGCTGCCCCTCAGCTACCAAAAACTCTTAAGTCTCCAGATTTAAAACCTCTGGGTTCATTCACTCATTCAGCCATTTATTTTTGTGAGCATCTGTTAGGCAGTCATGTGGCTATGCTAATCCCATCTGACTCCTCTCTCCTTTGTCCTTCAAACGCCATTAGCGGCCAAGTCCCATTAATCTGGGCATGATCCACTTCTTCCCCTTTCTAAATTTCTGAAGTACAGGTCAAGCCTTCATTAACCACTGAATATGCACCAAATGGAAGATTATGCTGTCATTAAAACTACTCATAAAAAGTATACAATGAAGAAAATCATTCAAGTAAAAGGCAAGAACAGAAAACTATACAAAATATTATATAATCAGGCCGGGCACGGTGGCTCACGCCTGTAATCCCAGCACTTTGGGAGGCCGAGGCGGGTGGATCACGAGGTCAAGAGATCGAGACCATCCTGG
>NW_016107673.1:1451209-1470149 GCF_001604975.1 Cebus imitator
CATAAAAAAATGAAGAAAAAAATATACTAAGATCTCTAGCGGATGGGTACTTTGCCTTTACTTTTCTGCATTTTGCAGATTTCCTATAATAAGCAGTTATTATTCTAGAAGAAAATATAAATGAGCTTTATTTTTTAAACTATTTTAGTTAGATAACAAATTATTCCTGAGGTTCAGAAGTGCATATCAGAAACAACCAAAATAAACACTCAAGCATGCAGTAGTCTTAATCCTTTAACCTAATTATTTAAAAACTAAAAGGTACTCATCCATGGCTCTTACTGCACTTCTACATGCCTAGAAAACCTCAGCTCTTAATGTTCCAGTGAGACTCTGATGTCAGCTTTCATAAAATAAGTTGTTCTCACCAACTATTCCACATTATTTAAAACTTCAGTGATTTGCTTTCTCCTAAACTCTAATTCTCATTTTTCCTTCAAAAGCGTCCTAGATTTGCCTTTCCTATGACCACTGGTACCCACTGGTACCTGCAATCCTCTTTCTCTAGGAATCTACCCTTAATTCTAGCACAAAACTAATCTTTAAACACTGCTTTCATAGAATCATTTGTCTTTTTGAAATGTGCAATAACTTCCACTTGACTCAAATCTATAAGCCTATTGTTGAACCACAAATCTCCATTCCATGTTACACCTATTTCTTCAAACCAGGCAGTGCTACACTGTTCTTTAGATTTAAACCAGGCCTACTCTGTTTTCATTGTGTTATTCCCAATTTTCCACATAAAATGTCCTTTTTCTGGCCCCTGTTCATCTAAAGGCCAAGCTTTAGGCCCAGTCCAAGTCCAACCTCTTCCATGAATCATCTGTTTAAGTATTCCAGCCTATACTAATATCTCTTCTGACTCCCTTTTGCACTTACAGTTAATATCACAAAGTATAACAATTGCTCTGTGACCACTGAGTATAGATTGGTTTTGTTTCCCCAAAGACGGTACCAGACAAATAAGGTACCAGAAAGCAGAGACCAACAGGCCCAAGGAAAACGCTAGACACATAAACAATTAATACTAAATGAATAAATTTTTCTACAGTCAAAATACTAATGCTCCAAAGCATATTTTAAGTCACCTTATTTGAAGTTATGTGGGCCAAAAAGTAAATCTGTCTCACATTTTATTTTTATGCTGCCAAAATTTAAAGTCTATTACTTGGTAGAAAAAAATAATCAGACAGGAAAGTTTAATTTTCTTCTTGCTTCATTTTATCTACTGAAACCAGAATTTTAGGAATAAAGTAGAACTGTACATTTCTCCAATCTCTTCTGCTTCTTTCAGAAGTATCTCCAAGTCAGAAGATATAAAAAATACCTTACTTTCCTTAATTATATGGTAATATTTTTTGCCTGTTACAAAAAGAACAATAAAAAGACATGCTCAACACACAACTGTATGACAGTAAGTCTTTCTGATCAACTCAGGAAAGAATTCTTGAACTACTAAATCAGCTTTGTTCAAAGTGCAGGATCTAGTGAAGTAATGTACTTGCTCACCGTATCACTGAGCATGCCCAATTCTTCCTATTCTTTCCTTTCCCAAGTTTAAGTCCAGGGGCTCTAAAGATGTACCCTTCCCATTATTCTACCAAATCTGAACATAAATTCAACCCAACTGGAGACATTAAATTCTTCCGGTTTTCAAGAGTCACAGCATTAAGAGTCTAGACAGCCTTGAGATAAGTACCAGGTTTATACAATGTAAGTTAATAAAATAAATGAACACAAGAACTCTTTCATTCAGTGTAGATTACCAACTACTTGCACACATGCTTAAGCAAGACTAGCAAAGTAGAAAAGTATTTTGCTAGGAGTATTTGTTTGCGTCCCAAGAAAATCTAGAAAAGAACATCTTTTTAATTGACATGTCAATAAACTACTATTTTATATGTTAAGCTACCTGAAGCATGCCTCCCCTGATTCTGAGGCATTCTTTGGAAGAGATCATGGTTGTATTCATAATATCTGTATTCTTCATGTGTACGATCTCCAAGTGGCCGCTTTCTCTGACCATCAAAAAAATTGTCTGAATAATAATATCGGGAACCAGAGTCTCCATTTTCAACAGCAAAATTAACTTCCGTTACAAATGACTGAGAAGAGCCATACTCTCTAGGAACATCTGCTAGGCTTCTGGCAAGATAAGAAGGTGCAGATAATCTGTTGCTTTCTCTTCTCATTATTTCATGAGGTGTTCTTTGAATTGGACTTCTAAGGAAACTCTGGTTTCTTGAAACTACCCCATCTCCAGAAGCTGAAAAAGCATTAGGACTTGAATCTGGAAGACAGATATCAGTTCGTCTGGGAATTGTTGGACCATGCCGGATGAATGAAGGCATAAGATCTACAATGAAACAAAGGATAAAATTACCCTTTTAATAAGTAACAAAAGCAGTTTTCAAAAGTTGTTCGTGTCTAAAACCCCAAAATCAAAATGTCAGTAAACTTAAGAAAACACAATTTTGGGCCGGGCACCATGGCTCACACCTGTAACCCCAGCACTTTGGGAGGCCAAGGCAGGTGGATCACAAGGTCAGGAGATTGAGACCATCCTGGCCAATATGGTGAAAACCCGTCTCTACTAAAAATACAAAAAACATAGCTGGGCGTGGTGGCGCAGGCCTGTAGTCCCAGCTACTCAGGAGGCTGAGGCAGGAGAACTGCTTGAACCCAGGAGGTGGAGACTGCAGTGAACCGAGATTGCGCCACTGCACTGCAGCCTGGGCGACAGCGCCAAGACTCCGTTTCAAACAAAACAAAACAAAACAAAAAAACAACAAGGAAACACAATTTTGGCCGGGCGTGATGGCTCACGCCTGTAATCCCAGTGCGTTGGGAGGCCGAGGCACGCGGGTTACGAGATCAAGAGATCCGAGACCATCCTGGCCAAAATGGTGAAACCCCCCGTCTCTACTAAAAATACAAAAATTAGCTCGGTGTGGTGGCGCGGGCCTGTAGTCTTAGCTACTCAGGAGGCTTAGGCAGGAGAATTGCTTGAACCTGGGAGGCAGAGATTGCAGTGGGCCGAGGTTGTGACACTGCACTCCAGCCTGGGCGACAAAGTGAAACTCTGTCTCAAAAAAAAGAAAAAAATCAGTAGCTCTTTCTTCTCTTGGAATTACCTAGCACCAGGAGGGTAATCAAAAGCTAGAAAGCTACAAATTCAGGTAGAAATTGAAAATAAAAAGCTCTCATTTCAAAGAGGCACAAAAATGCTGAATCGGCTCAAAAACACCAAGCCGGAAACTATGTAATTATAATTCAAAATAGCAGATGATGGTAGAACAATGGCTTTTAGGATATAGTACTTTTATTTTTATTTTTGAGACAGAGTCTCACTCTGTCGCCAAGCTGGAGTGCAGTGGCGCTATCTTGCCTCACTGCAACCTCTGACTCCCTGGTTCAAGCAATTCTCCTGCCTCAGCCTCCAGAGTAGCAGGGATTACAGCCACGCGCCACTATGCCTAGCTATTTTTTGTATTTTTAGTAGAGACGGGGTTTCGCCATGTTGGCCAGGATGACCTCGACCTCCTGACCTCGTGATCCGACAATCTCGGCCTCCCAAAGTGCTGGGATTATAGGCGTGAGCCACCGCGCCGGGCCAGGACATAGTACTTTTAAATACGAAACTTGAAAACAGCGTAAAACATTCCTAGTGAGAAAGCAAATACCTTTAAAACAAGAAAAAATCTGAAAATGGAGACACCCTTACTATTCATTAAGTAAACAACACTGGAGACATTCATATTAATAAGCTTCAGAAACTAACACTGGACAGAAGCAAATTATCCGAATAAACAAGGCTCAACACCTCATGTAACAACAAAACTATTAATGATTTCAAGTAATGTTTGATAAACTTTATTTGTAGCAAACCAGCAAGCTATGGCTTAAAAACACCGAAAAAGCTAACCTCATGTGTAACTGAAAGCCAAGTCGTTAAAAAAAAAAAAAAAGTTTAAAAATCAGGTTTCGAGTTACTGGTGTACTCAACTGACATAAATTTTGTTGATAGTATTGCAAGTACTACAATATACCTGGAAGGCTGACAATGTGTTATAATGGAAAAGCATGCTCTCCAACTGTTTGATCTTGGGAAAATACTAGAAATCCAGCTTCCCAATTACAATTTGAGGTAACGCTTAAGTCACAAGGTTACTACCAGCTTCCAAGAAGGAAACTTACGCAAAGGGCCCGGGACACTGTGTGAGCAGCAAAATACCAGCTCTTTGCCTCACAAATGTCGTGAACACACAAGAATTAAAAATTCAAGAGACTCAACTCAAAAAATCAAATACTTAAGAAAAGCAGCGGTGGAGAGGAGGTGGGGGGTGGGGGTGGGATACATCCCATTACAAAAACTTTTCGGGTGGAGAGATTCTCTAATGATAGAAATCACTTTGAGTTACCTTTTTGGAATCTCACGAATATAGCCAAATAGAAAGGTTTTGGGGTCTCTGCTGTGGGATGTAAGAGTGATGAGCCTTTGGGTGGCGGCTCCAAGAGCGACGGTGTGCTTTTCACCTTGTCAACTCTGCATCCGGCAGCAGGACTAAGGAATTCTGCCCCAGAATTCGCACAACTTGCAGCACGGTCGAGAGATACCCGCAATGTCTGCAAACATAAGGCACATCACTACGCATCCAGAAGAGGAAAAAGGTGTCCCTGTCTCATCACTTTTACTCCTATAGCATTAGGTGATAAGCAATTTACGTGTTTCCTAGTTTCTCTTCCAGGACTCAAAACCAACAACCATCTGCCAGGCGGGGCGGGGCAGTATTTATTTTTAGGGGGTGCCTATTTGGCTGGGTTGGGAGGGGGGAACTAACCCAAGTTTCTTACTCGTTATAGTCTTTCAACCAACGAATACCACATTAGGCACAAGAAAATCTCAAAACCAGTATTTCACAGCGACCAGGGACGAAGGAGAAGCCCTGGGGAGCCTCCGGCGCCCCCGCCCAGGTCTCCGCAGCCCGCGGCCGCCCGGGCCAGGTGTGGGCGCGCCCAGCCTGACACTCACTCCGAAGCAGAGGCGACGTCTCCTTCTTCACGTACTTCCCCTGCACCTCGGCCGGCTTGGACACTTCGTTTTTGGTTTTCTTTCGGGACAGCATCCTTCACGAGGAGGCCCGAGGCCGCGCTGAGCTGCCTCCCTAGGGATCGGCGCCGGGCGCCGGCCGTCTCCGCCGCCACCTCCGCCGGCGCCGCCGACTCCTTCCCTCCCGAGCCGCCGCCGCCGCCGCCGCCGCCGCCTCCGCCTCCGCCGCCGCCTGTCCGGAGCCCGGGATTGCCCGCAGGGACTGCCGCATGTTCAGGGCGCTAATAGCGCCGGCCGCCGCTCAGTCGCTGGTCAGTTCCTTCCCGGAAGTCGGCCCGCTCTGCGACGCTGCCCGGGGACGCCTTGAGAAGAGCCCAGCGACGCCGGTCCAGGGCCAGGGCCATGGTCCACCGCGGGCCGCCGGGTAACCGCCACCACCACCGCCGCCGCCGCCTACATCCCGTAAACTTTCCCCGCGGCCGCTGGGAATTCTGGGAAGCTCGGCGCCGCGCGGGCCGCCGCCGCCCCTCCCCCACCGCGGCTCCGGGCGCGGCTCGGGCGCCGGAACTCGGTTGCTGGCGCTTTGGGCTAATCCGCCGGCCCCGCGGAGCCGCGGCAGTTCCTCGGCGAGAAGCAGGCCCCGCTGACCATGAAGATGAAGGACGACGGCTGTAGTGCTGAATGCGAGAGCTTGTTACACCCGAATGTCGTGGAGCCCACTCTCCACAGAATTGTGCTTTTGCACCCCCTTGGGATCTCAGGGTACGCGGTGACCTTCTTCCCCCCAGACGTTGTACCCTGTTTGAGAGCGTTACTACGTAGGGTGTCCTGGGCTGGTGAATTCAGTTCCCCAAATAATGCAGAATGCTAACCATGTCCTCCAGGCTAGTGCTACACCAAATACTGTAATCTGTTCTGTTGGAAACGTTAATGCAGATTAACTAGAAATAAGTTGATCCTCTACTGAGTATCAGGGAGTGCGTTTTTCTAATAAAATGAAAAAGTGGAAGAATGCAAGATGGAATTTCCAGTACCTTTTAAAGATACATTTGATGTTAGCATATTACAATTATTTTATTGCATCATCATTATCATTAGTATGATTAATAGCCTCATATTTCCTCTTGACGTTATGTGTTACGATCTTGGAATTTTTTTTTTTTTTTTGAGACAGAGTCTTGCTCCGTCGCCAGGCGCCAGGCTGGAGTGCAGTGGCCCAATCTCGGCTCACTGCAACCTCCGCCTCCTGAGTTCAAGCAATTCTCCTGCCTCAGCCTCCTGAGTAGCTGGGACTACAGGCGTGTGTCACCACGCCCAGCTAATTTTTGTATTTTTAGTAGAGACGGGGTTTCACCATATTGGCCAGGATGGTCTGGATCTCTTGACCTCGTGATCCGCCCGCCTTGGCCTCCCAAAGTGCTGTGATTACAGGGGTGAGCCACCGTGCCCGGCCACGATCTTGGAATTTTGAGGCCTTTCACCACTACAAGTCAGGACCCGGAATTTTATATCTAAAGTAATAGACCCTACCTCCCTCTATATAACTTAGCAAGACTGCCAAATGTACAGGATAGCATTTGGAATATAAGATTAGATTCATCCCTGGGTGACCAAATTAAGGCTTTAATAATGGAGAATGCTTTTCCTGAGATCTAAAACATCTCACAGGAGATCTAAGACATATATCACGATTAACAAAAGACATGGAATTTTTTTACCACATAAGATTAAGAAAATGGTCCAATTTTGTTTTGCCATAAACAAACAAATGAGACATTTGATCTAGTGTCTGTCTCCATATGCTGTTATGTCCCCTTGGTGCAGATCTCCAACTATTCATTCGTTAACCAATAAATACTGATCACCCACTAGGCTAGGCACTCTGCTAGGTACTTGTGATACAGCAATAAGCAACACAGACAAAAATACTGTCATGGGAAACAGAAAAAAATGAAAGGAAGCAAAACATACTGTGTTGGATAAGTGATGAAGTGAAAATAAGAAAAGACTCGCATTTTTAGGAAGGATGATGGAAAGACGAGAGAAGGCTCATGAGAAGGTGACACTGGAGTTAAGTGACAAAGTGAGGAAATTGGCCATGCTGCTATCTGGAGGAACAGTATTCCAGGCAGAAAGAACAGCAAGTGCAAAGTCACTGCAAGTGGCTGTGTTCCTGGCAGATTGGAGGAACAGTAAGAGGGTTTATGTACTGGAAAAGAGGGCGCGATGCAGCTAGAGAGCAACAGTAGTCACGGCACCTAGGGCTTTGTAGGCCATTGTAAGGAATGTCACCGTGAGCAGAGGAGTGACATGATCCCAGTTAATGTTTTACTAGGACTGCTTTGGATGCTGAGTTGAGAGTGGACAACGGAGATAAGGGCAAAAGTAGGGAGATCAGTCAGAAGTTATTGCTGACTTGGACCCAGATAATAATAGGTGGAGGTAAGAGGACATATTTTGGACATATTTTAAAGAGAGCCAACCAAATTTGCTGACATTGAATATGGAGTGTGAGAGTATCACTCACTTCCATGGGTATAAAAATCATAAACAGAATTGGAGCTTACTTACTAGAAGCAGAATGTACTTTAAGAGAAACATTAGAAAGACAGTTACTTGTTCCTGTGGTTCAGAAGAAAGGGCAACTCCTAAAGCGTTGATAGTGTGCAGGGAGAAGAAAGAATGATGAAACTTAAGTGAAAACACAATGGGGTTTTGTTACCCGTTCAGGGTATGAAGGTGGGAGATGAAGGGGGAGCCAAAGAAGTGCCAGGTTCCTGCCCAAGGCTTACCTCAGAGAAGGACAAAAGGATATTAGTACCTTGTTAATAAAAGCAACTTTTCACACCTGGAGTTTTCCCAGAGCCTAAAATACGGGACACCTTTCACATACATGGAGGAAAGAATCCTGGAATTTTCTAGTTGAAAAAGAATTCTGAGGTGGCCTAGGCTCATCTCATTGACATCGAAAATAAACTAAAAAATTAAGTTTTTTGCCTCAGATTACATTCCTGGTTAGTGGCAGAATAGCATCAGAACTGGAGTTTTCAATTTCTTTTTTTTTTTTTTTTTTCCCTGAGACATAGTCTCGCTCTGTTGCCCAGGCTGGAGTGCAGTGGCTCCTGCAACCTCTGTCTCCTAGGTTCAAGATATCCTCCTGCCTTAGCCCCCTGAGTAGCTGGGATTATAGGCACATGCCACCACATCTGGTTATTTTTTGTATTTTTAGTAGAGATGGGGGTTCCTCATGTTGGCCAGACTGGTCCAGAAATCCTGGCCCCAAGTGATCTGCCCACCTCAGCCTCCCAAAGTGCTGCCATTATAAGCATAAGTCACTGTGCCAGCCTCAGTTTCCATTTGGGGCTCTTTTCTGCTACAGAACATTCAGAATCCCACTAATGTGAGTCCAGACTGTTTCTAACATAGTTGTTTTGAAAGCCATCTATGTTCCTTACGAAGTACTCCCTTTTACAATGCTATTTCATTTCTTTGAATTGTAGCAGAGAGAAAGCTTTAATTAGGTACTCTACTTGACACCTAATTTGCCTTTTTATCAAGGAAGGTACATTCCAGAATCAATAATCTGCAGGCAGCATTTGTGATAGCAATGCACAGCAAATATGTGAACTTTGAATATGAATCCTTAAATGTAAAAGCTTTGAATTCATGTCTATTTCATAGAAATTCCTTGACTTCTGAGAATTTTTATTAAGGAATTCAGATTTGCTATAGTTCTACAGAGCTGTAATTCTCCAGACACTGCTGTCAATAATGCTAATACTGCATTATATAATAGAGATTTTTTTTCCCTTCCAGTTGTGAGAAAACTGGCAATTAGGTAGTTTCTCATGTTTTAACAACTCTTCTTTTTAAATTAATTTAGGATTAATGTTTATTTTAGTGGAACCTATAGGGTATGACCCTGGACTAAACTCATAGCATTCTGAGTTCGTGGTTGTCTCATCTGAAAATGAAGAAAGTGAACCATTTGATTTCTAAAGTGTCTTTCAGTCCTAGAGTTTTCTGCCATGTAGGCAAAATGGAATATGCAAAAATAAAAACTTAATTCATAGGATAAGAGAAACATTGGTGATTTTCTTTCTTCAAAAAGTTTGTTTTTTGGTTGGGCAGAGTGACTTATGCCTGTAATCCCAGCACTTTGGGAGGCAGAGGCGGGCGGATCACCTGAGGTCGGGAGTTTGAGGCCAGCCTGACCAACATGGAGAAACCCCATCTCTCCTAAAAATACAAAATTAGCTGGGCGTGGTGGTGGTGCATGCCAATAATCCCAGCTATTCGGGAGGCTGAGGCAGGAGAATTGCTTGAACCTGGGAGGCGGAGGTTGTGGTGAGCTGAGGTCGTATCATTGCACTCCAGCCTGGGCAATAAGACTGAAACTCCATCTAAAAAAAAAGTTTGTTTTAATTCAACTATTAAAGAAAATATTAAAATGTCAGCTTTATATAAAATCATCATTAGCATAAAAATAAAATTTCATACCAGATTGTTACTTTCAAAGACAGCCAAGGTCTTTATGCTATGTTTACTTCCTCTTGTTAGAAGCATGTAAAATTTTAAAGGGTGAACTGTTCAGTGAAAGATTATCCAAGAAAGACAACCAAAATGGAAATAAGCCCTACATATGGAGCTTCAAAAAAAGAAAAAAAGAAAAGAGAGGAACTTCTAGTCTACTCTCCAACTCACTCTTCTTGTTCACATAGCAAGATAAACTTAATCTCGTTCAGGAAGAAGTAACAAGTGTGCCAAATTATGCCAATTATAGCCCTTCAAGTCTCCAACATTTTGCTATTAAAACATGGGAGGGGGCCAGGCGTGATGGCTCGTGCCTATAATCCCAGCACTTCGGGAGGCTGAGGTAGGTGGATCACCTGAGGTCAGGAGTTTAAGATGAGTGTGGCCAACATGGTGAAGCCCTGTCTCTACTAAAAATACAAAAATTAGCCAGGCATGGTGATGTGCGCCTGTAATCCCAGCTACTTGGGAGGCTGAGGCAGGAGAATTGCTTGAACTTGGAAGGCAGAGGTTGCAGTGAGCTGAGATCATGCCACTGCACTCTAGCATAGGCAACAGAGTGAGACTCCGTTTTAAACAATAAAATAAAATATGGGAGGGTAAATTCCTAAGTGTCCTCGAGGCAGGAACTTTGGTTGTTTCCTATGAAGGATAAGGGTATGTAATATCTACACAGCTCTGAAGATATTATATAATTGCTTAATATTAGCAACTTAGTTGGGTTCCCAAACTCCTCTTATGTAAGATGAATCATTCCCCAAGTAACACAGAAAATTAGTATTACAATTCTAGTCAAAAGGAGTCAAGCTGAGAGAGTCAGTGTCTCTGAGCTTAGCTTTTGCTCTTATGTACGGTTATTGCCTAGACTTAGAGGTCCTCTGAAAGCTTGACAGAAAGCCAAAATGAGTCTTTTATTCTTGGCAGCACTGGCCTTGGACTTCAGTTGTCTGTCCTTCTGGTTCTTCCTGTCTCTTGGCTTCTCTGACCCTAGAAACTTTTATCTTCCTTCCAGAATTGGACTGTATCTTCAGCCATGTTCAACTTTATTTTTAAACTATTCTTTGCAATTGTCAGTTTTTACTTGGCTTCATGATATTGTGAAATATATATTTGGTCTTCATGTCTGTTTCCTGATATAGAGCTCTTAAAACCTTGCAATCTCCAGAAGAGTGTTTTTTTTGTATGCTAATGAGATGACTGGTGGCTGGATAGCTTCAGGATAAGGGCTGGTCACCCTAAAAAGACCAAGGTGGGATTAGAGGGTTGGGACTTTCCAACCAACCTTCTGGGACTCAAGAGGGGCTGAAGGTTAAGTTGATCACCAATAGCCAGTGGTGTAATAAGTCATGTTTACGTAATGGAGCATCCATGAAAACCACAAAGGGCAGGGTTTTGAGAGTTTTGGGATGGCTAAACACATTGAGGTTCTTGGACGGCACCATTCCTAGGGAGGGCATGGAAGCTCTATGCCCCTTCTCCCATACCTCTCCCTATGTGTCCCTTCCAGCTCACTGTTCATGAGTGTCCTTTATCCTTTTTAGTAAACTGGTAAACACGATATTTCTCTGAGTTCTGTAAGCTGCTCTAACAAATTAATAAAACCGAAGGAGGGAGTTGTGGGAGCTCTAATTTATAGCTGATGGGTCAGAAGCACAGGTCAGAACGTGGGGCTTGCGATTGGCATCTGAAGTGGCGGCAATCTTGTGGGACTAAGCCCTCAACCTATGGGATCCTTTCAGGTAGATCGTGTTAAAATTGAATTTAGAGGACACCTGGCTGGTGTCCACTGTAGCATTGATTGCTTGGTGCATGAAGAAATATCCCCGCACATCAGGTGTCAGAAATTGTGTAAGTACAAAAAAGCACTTTTGTTTTTTTTCCCCCCATATCTGACAGGCTAAAGTAAAAACTTCTTTTTTAACTCAGTAAAAGTAATTAAGGCTCTCATTATGGGTGTCTACTGCATTCCCTCCACATAATGTAGGAGCCAAACAGTATTGCAGCCCCTAAATAAGCCACACCACTATTTCTCATGTGCTGTGGCCACTTCGTGCTGATGCAGAGGCTCTCTGCAAAGATGATCTCCAAGAGACCCAAATGGAAATTGAAACAAAGCACACTCTTCTGTCTTCAACAGCTGTTGGGGATTTCACTAGCATTTTTTTTTTTTTTAACGGAGTCTTGCTCTGTTACCCAGGCTGGAGTGTGCAGTGGCATGATCTTGACTCACTACAACCTCTGCCTCCTGGATTCAAGCAATTCTCCTGCCTCAGCCTCCCGAGTAGCTAGGATTATAGGCACCTGCCATCACACCCAGCTAATTTTTGTATTTTTACTAGAGACAGGGTTTTATTATGTAGGCCAGGCTGGTCTTGAACTTCTGACCTCAGGTGATCCACCCACCTCGGCCTCCCATAGTGTTGGGATTACAGACATGAACCACTGCGCCCAACCGTTTTTTTCTTTTTTGTTTTTTAGAGACAGGCGTCTCACTATGTTGCCCAGGATAGCCTCGAACTCCTGGGCTTACGTGATCCTCCTACCTCAGCCTCCCAATAGCTGGGACTATAGGCACAAACTACTGTACCCAGCTTTCACTAGCCTTTTAACATGACCAGCTCTTATTCCAGCCTGCCACCTGTTCTCTTCTCTCAGTCTTTCTTCTCCCTGCCAAAAATGCTCTACTTCCATTTCATGTCTTGTAGAAAATGTCTCTGTATTGTCTCCTCCTTATCTTGTGGTCTGCTTTGTTGAAGGGTCTGGTGACCCTTTTTGCTGAGTCAAGTTTAATCTTAGGGTGCAAAGCAAACATGATTTATGTTTGGGGAGGGAGGGAAAAATACGTCTGTTTGAAATGGTTACGAGAAAGAAGTTTAAACAGAACCTCTTCAGTAGAGCCAGAATGTAAAGAATTAAGGAAAAAATGTAAATATCACATTCCACATGGAGACTGGCCACATAAACATATCTCCTCTCCCTCCTGGAATCCCAGTTAATTGACAAGGAAATAATATAGAGGGAATAAACTCATAATTATAAGAACACAAGATAGGCCATCAGATTAGTAGATGTGATGTTAATAAATGTCTGGCAGATGAAGAGTGATAGGGTTGAAGTGGGGTGGGGAGGAGATCAAGAGACAATGAAGCAGGATGGACAAAGTATTTTAGTTCACAGCCTAAGATACTTAGGGAAGCACATGCCACCAGAGGTCTAGGTGAGGCTTGGGGTCACGTGTACCTGGTTTAATTAAGGAGGGTAGGAAACTAATGTGGAGCTGAGAAGAGACATTAATTGAAAGTTAGACATCCACCCCCCATACATAGAATTTCAGGTGTGAGGCACCTATTTCCTTGAAAAGGGATCTTCAGGTTCTCTTTTTGGATAAATTAAATGGCCTTATAATAAAGATCTTGGCATTCTGACATTTGTATACCCTGCAAACAAAAGAACTCATCTCATAGAGCAGGTCTTCTGGGTAGTAGACCCTGATTCCTCAAATAGGACTCACAAGTGTTTACTTTTTGTTTTGTTTTTTTGGTGACAGGGTCTCACTCTGTCACCCATGCTGGAGTGCAGTGGCACAATCATGGCTCACTGCAGTCTTGACCTTGACTTCCTGGACTCAATCCATTGTCCTACCTCAGCCTGCCAACAGGAGCGTGCCACCACACCTGGCTAATTTTTCAGCTTTTGTAGAGACCAGATTTCACCATGTTTCCCAGGCTGGTCCCAAAATGCTGGGGTCAAGTGATGCACGCACCTCAACTTCCCAAAGTGCTGGGATTATTATAGGCATGAGCCACTGTGCCTGGCTGTGTTTACTTTTTTTAAATGTTTCATTTTAAAATATAAGTATGCAATCAAGGATCACCAGAAATTTTAGGAAAACTTGCAACATGAGAGATAGCAATATAAACAAACAGAAAAATAGACCACAAAGAAAACAGGTAATTCAGAGCATAAATGGGTACTTTAAGCAACAGTGCTCATTACTATCAACAGAAATATTTGCAAGAAGATATTGCATTCATAAAACAATAGACAGCTATGAAAAAGAAACAAATCAGAATAAAGAGCTCTTGGAAATTAAAGATAGGGGTTGCCAAAATAAAATTTTCAGAAGAAAATTAGGAAGATAAAGTTGAGCGAATCTCCCAGAACACAGAACAAAAAGACTGAAATGGGAGATCTGAGGGAACAGATAGGAGAAATAGGCTTTCTGCAACAGGTCCGATATCCTGAAAAGGTGAGTTCCCGAAGAGATAGCAGAGAAAATGGAGAGGTGTATGGCAGACTCACTTGACAGCAATAATTTAAACACACCCTGAGAATGGCCCTGTCATCTAAGAAGAATGTATGTTTGTAATTCCAAACTAAGGAATTTGGGAGTAGCCAACCAAGAAATTCATTCCTTATCTATGAGGAACATCTTAATCCCGGGCCCATCCCATGGAAGACAGGCCATCCAGGGGTATTGAGGTCCTTCGTTTTGGGTTAAATGAAGGTTACCAGGTGGAGGTTGTCAGGAGGAGGGTGCTAAGTGAAAATGCTGTATAAACTGCATGCTTTTTACAAACGGCAATGGTTCTCCTATCCAGCCCACTGCCACTGGACTACCCTGTATATAAGCCCCCTCAAAAAGCCCTATGTCTTGCTTGCTGGCTCTGATTTCTTCTTTGTCCTCTCAAACATGGTGTCATTCCTACTGAAATCAGTAGGAGTCTGGTGATGAGATGCCATCATCAAAAATGAATACAATATATTTTTTCAGAGACAGAAGAATTACCCAATTGACAGGGTATCCCAAGTGCCCCTCGAAATTAATGAGAAAAGATCCATGTCTCAATGTGTTGTGAAATTTCAGAACGTTAAGGATGAAGAGAAGACCCTGAAAAGGTTTCAGTGAAAACAAAAGTCAAGTATGAAGAAATGAGAATCACACTCATGTCAGATTTTTCATCAGCAACAAGGATTGCTGTGAGACTATGGAGCATGTTTATTGTGACACTATTTACAATAGCAAAGACTTGGAACCAACCCAAATGCCCATCAATGATAGACTGGATAAGGAAAATGTGGTACATATACACCATGGAATACTATGCAGCCATAAAAAAGGATGAGTTCATGTCCTTTGCAGGGACATGGATGAAGTTGGAAATCATTATTCTCAGCAAAATAACACAGTAATAGAAAACCAAACATGGCATGTTCTCACTCATAAGTGGGTGTTGAACAATGAGAACACATGGACACAGGGAGGGGAGTATCACACACTGGGGCCTGTTGGGAGGTGGGGAGGGATAGCAGGGGGTGGGGGGATTGGGGAGAGATAACATTAGGAGAAATACCTAATGTAGATGACGGGTTGATGGGTGCAGCAAATCACCAAGGCACATGTATACCTATGTAACAAACCTGCACGTTCTGCACAAGTACCCCAGAACTTAAAGTATAATAATAATAAAGACTATGAAGCAATGCCAAAATGAGGGAAAATTAATTTATAATTTTATATCCATCAAAAAAGGTGACTCAAAATCCAAATGTCCATCAAAAATGAGAGAATAAAGACACTTTTGGAAATAAAGGGACTCAGAAAGTATAATTCTCATATATCCTAGTAAGTTACTTTAGAAGATAAGTTCTTTAAAAATGAGAGAATAACCTCACACACAGGACAAAACAAAAACAGAAAAATAGGGACTATTTCATCCAACTCATGAAAGTAATTTTAGTCTTAGTATCGTGGCTGTATAGCAAGCCTGGAAGCCAGTCAATCCAGAGTGGAATTGGACTTTAGAGGACTCTAAAAGGAAGCTACCTAGGAAAAGATGAGATTAGGAAATCCGTACAATTTGGAACAAATTACGAAGGTGATAAAGTACAAGATTCAAGGAAAAAAGAAAAGCATTGAAACATGAAAATTTGGGGAATTACAGCATTTTGAGCCTTTCTTTAAAGACCTACTTGTGAACAAAGAGATCAGATTTGATTCTGACAAACGAAGAGATTAGTCAAAATTTGAAACTCAGGATTAGAGAAGTAGCTGTAAGTGAACAGATGGTAATCACTGAATACATTTAAATATCGAAAAGCCTGAACAATGGTGAGAAATAGGGTTTTTAAAGAAACCAGGCCAGGCATGGTGACTCATGCCAGAAATCCCAGCACTTGGGGAAGCTGAGGTAGAAGGATCCCTTGAGCCCAGGAGTTTGAGGCCAGCCTGGGCAACATAGTGAAACCCTCCATGTCTACCAAAAAAAAAAAAAAAGGAAAAATTAGCCAAGTGTGGTGGAACATGAAAATGTCTGTAGTCCCAACTACACAGGAGGTTGTGAGCTGTGATCACATCACTACACTCCAGACTAGGTGACAGAGTGAACCTTTTTTTTTTTTTTTTTTTTTTAAGACGAGGGTTTCACCATGTTGATCAGGTTGGTCTTGAACTCCCGACCTCAGGCGATCCACCCGCCTTGGCCTCCAAAGTGCTTGGATTACAGGTGTGAGCCACCACGCCCGGCTGAGCCTTTGTTTTAAATGAATAAATAAATAAACCGGACTTTATCATGCATTTTCCCATGTTACTGCTTCTTTAAAAATTTCAGTTTAAAGACCTCAGTATCTTTAAGAACAACCAAAATTATACAGTTAGTCAAGACAGGCCTAAACAGGATATTGAATATCAAGATCCTGTGCCTTTGGCTGGCAGTGCTGTTTACCTCACGCTGATCAGGATTGAGGAACTAGAAATAACAATTAGACAAAGAGCAAATTCAGTAGAGTGAGGAAATGGGAGGGTATGAACAGGAGGTTGTGGTCAGAAGGGAATTTCAGAGTTTTAAATAGTTATCAGGTGTGACCAAATTACCCAGTAGTTGGAGTGGAGGTGGAAGTAATGAAATTGAGAACGTTGAGGAACGTAAAGGTCTCACGTTAGAAAACATGGAATATGGGAAAACAAACGAACTGAGCCATTGAAACAGGAGGAAGGCACTGTCCTGCAAGTAGTAGAGAAGGAAGAGGAAAGGCAGCATAAATAAAAGGCATAAAAAGAAATCTATTTTCTTTCTTATGATTCATGTATTATTCAGAGGTCTCTGAATTCCTAGAACTTCTATTGAGATTTCCAAGTCAATTAGTAATAACATTCACATATTGTATTTCACTGATGTGCTTCACTGCTAATTTCACAGTGCTATTAGAGGCTTCATGTCTCCAGATAAATTGACGTGCAGAGCTTCCACAATAGTCTCTTGTGAATTTAGAGCATGGGTAGCCTTGCATGTTGGGGCCTGATGATCTCAGATGCAATTAGTTAACAGAACTGTGGGTGATCAGAAGTTAAGGATCCTGAGGTGAAGAGAATGATTTTGAATTAACCAGGTGGGCCCAATGCCCAAAGTAATGCCCAATGCCCAAACTTACAAAAGGGAGTCAGGAAACTGGTGTTAGGAGACGTGAGGATAGAAGCACGAGGCTGGCGAGGCGAGCTGTGCGTGCAGCCAGCCTCCAGAGGCTGAAGCAGCCAGGGAAGTGGGTTCTGCCCTCCGAGCCTCCAGAAGCAACCACCCTGTCAACACGTGGGCTTTAGCCTCCTGAGACCCATTTTGGACTTCTCACCTCCAGAACAGTAAGATAATGAGTTGGTGTTGTTTTATGCCAGTAAGTTTGTGGTAATTTCTTACAGTAGCAAGAGGAAACTAATACAAAAAGTCTGCAAATGTTTTCAAGATTTTGATTGCTGCATTTTGTCAGCAGTGTACGCATGCCTCTCTTTTTACATTTTGAACTGACACATATACATTTTATGGGGTACAGAGTGATATTTTGATGCATATGTATAATGAGTAATGATCAAATCAGGGTAATTAGCATGTCTGCAACCTCAAATATTTATCATTGCTTTTGGTGGGAACATTCAAAGTCCTCTCTTCTAGTTGTGTGAAAATATACAATAAGTTACTAACTATAGTCACCCTACAGGTTCATAGACCATTATAGTTTATTTTTCCTAACTGTAGTTTTGCCTTCGTTAACCAGCCTCTCTCTATTTTCTCCTCCCCCCTCCCCTTCCCTCCCTCTAGTAATCACTATACATTTTAGTGCACATGAGTGAGAACAGCTGTTACTTATTTTTCTGTGCCTAGTTTATTTCACTTAATATAATGTCCTTTAATTCTATCCATGTTGTGGTAAATGATACGATTTAATTCTTTTTATGGTGGAATAGTATTCCATTGTGTATATATGCCACATTTTCTTTAGCCATTCATCTGCTGGTGCACACTTAGGTTGATGCCATATTTTGGCTACCATGAATACCGCTGCCATAAACGTGAGGGTGCAGATATCCCTCTCATTTACTGCTTTCCTTTTCTTTGGATGAATACGCAGTAGTGAGATTGCTGGATCATAGAGTAGTTCTATTTGTAGTTTTTGAGGAACCTTCAAACTGTTTACCCTAAGGACTATATTAATTTACATTCCCATCCGCAGAATGTAAGAGTTCCCTTTCCTCTACGTCCTCACCAGCATTTATTTTTTGTTTTTGATAATAAGCATTCTAACTGGAGTGATATGATATTTCATTCTGGGTTTTATTTGCATTTTCCTGATTGAATGTCTTCTTAATCTTTACTGTTTTTTTTTTTTTTTTTTTTGTGTATGTCCTCATGTAAATAGCTGGTAAAATTTCTAGGCTATGAAACATTTCCAGTACCTCTTTTTCATCTCATGCAGGTATCCTGAACCTGATAGATCCAAAAAGGTGTTGACAAATTTCAGTAGTATTGATAAATGTCAAAAGAAACTTGATCTGAGTTTTTAAAAGGGAATTGTATGAATTCTACTTTAAGCCCTTTGAGTTAGACTGAGTATGGTATTGCATGTTTTAGAGTTAAATCAAGAGAATGTCTAAAAAAAGTTTTTGAAAGCAAGTTTAGTGGTGCTATTTTGTTACTAAAATGAAAGAAGCAAATTGAAACAACTAGGAAAGAAATAGAAATATACATATTAATATGTAGAAATCTGAACATAGATCATGCTTAACCTTTTACAGTTGTGCGTTCTTCCTTATTCTTTTTCCACCTGTGTTGTTCTAACAGATTATCAGATCTACCTTTTTGGAGGTATCTTTAGGTTTTTTAAAAATATGATTGTCATGTGCAAAGAACGGTAAGCTGATTTCCTCTTTTCCGACTTGGATGCCTTTTATTTATTTCTCTTGCCTGGCTGCTGTGGCTAGGATTTCCAGTAGCATGTTTAATAGGAGTGGTGAAAGTGGGCATCCTTTTCTTATTACAGTTTTTAGAGGAAAGGCTTTCAGCTTTTCTCAGTTCAGTATGATTT
>NW_016107673.1:1470299-1479370 GCF_001604975.1 Cebus imitator
TTTATTGATTTGTGTTTGTTGAACCATATTTGCATTCCTGGGATAAATCCTACTTGATCATGGTATATTGTCTTTTGATGTGCTGGGTTTGGTTTCCAGTATTTTGTTGAGGATCAGTGAATCTGTGTCCCTCAAGGATACTAGCCTCAACTTTCTCAAGTTGGAACATAAAGGTTGCATGTTAGAAAACATGAAATATGGGAAAACCAAACAAATTGAGTCATTGAAACAGGAGAAAGACACTGTCCTGCAAGTAGCAGAGAAGGAAGAGGAAAGGCAGCTTAAATAAAATGCATAAAAATAAATCTATTTTCTTTCTTATGATTCATGTATTACTCAGAGGTCTCTGAGTTCCTAGAACTTCTGTTGAGATTTTCAAATCAATTAGTAATAACATTCACATATTGTATTTTGCTGATGTGCTTTACTGCTAATTTCTATGGGAAAAAAATTAGACTCCATCTAATTTGTATGTTGAGACTTTTTATTACTGTTCCAATCTTGGTTGTTTGTATGTGTCCAGGAATTCATTTCCTGTAGATTTTCTAGTTTGTTGATGGATAGTTGTTCATAATAGTGACTTTTTTATATCTGTGGTATCAGTTTTTTTTCTACAAGTATATTTAATACTGCTTTATTCTAGTTATAGGATAAAACTTGAAACAAACTAAAATATTTCTGTGTTAGAAAGGTTAAATTGGACAGGCATGGTGATACATGCCTGTAATCCTAGCACATTGGGAGACCAAGGCAGGTGGATCACTTGAAGTCAGGAGTTTGAGACCAGGCTGGTGAACATTATGAAAACTAAAAAAAATTAGCTGGGCATGGTGGTCATCATCTATAATCTCAGTTACTTGGGAGGTTGAGACAGGAGAATCACTTGAATCCAGGAGATAGAGGTTGAAATGAGCCGAGATCATGCCATCGCTCTCCAGCCTGGACGACAGTGAGAGACTCGGTCCAAAAAAAAAAAAAAGGATGAATTGTGCAATAGTCACACAGGCATGAATAGCCATTACAATGAGTAAACAATATCTTAATGCAAACAACATGGATTAATCTTAAAAGCATCATGTTAGATAAAAGAAGCAAGGCAAAATAATGCATTTCTCAGTTGCTAACATGATGAAAAGTAAAGGAATTATAAAAGCTAGGCTAATTACTTTCATTTTTAAAAAGCTATTTTTATTGTGGGTACATAGATATATTTTTGGGTATATAAGATATTTTGATGCAGGCATGCAATGTGAAATAAATATATTATGGAAAAAGGGGTATCTCTCCCCTCAAGCATTTATCCTTTGAGTTATAAGCAATTCATCTCCATTCTAAGTTTTCCTAAAATGTGCAATTATTGATTATAGTCACCCCACTGTGCTATCAAATAGTAGGTCTTATTCATACAATGTTTCTGTACCTATTAACCATCCCTACCTTTCTCCTCAGACCCCTGTAACCCTCCCAGCCTCTGGTAATCACCCTTCTCCTCTCTATCTACATGAGTTTAGTTGTTTTGATTGTTATACCCACAAATAAGAGAGTACATATAATGTTTGTCTTTCTGTGCCTGATTTCTCAACATAATGATCTCCATTTCCATCCATGTTGTTGCAGATGACAGGATCTCATTCTTTTTAAACTGAATAGTACTCTATTTTGTACAGGTACTGTATTTTCTTTATTCATCTGTTGGACACTTAGGTTGCTTCTAAATCTTGGCTATTATAAACAGTGCTGCAACAAACATGGGAGTATTTGACATACTGATCTCCTTTCTTTCGGGTGTCTACCCAACAGTGAGATTGCTGGATCATACGGCAAGTACAGCTAGTGCTCGACTTACAACTGCGATTGGTTCCGATAGACCAGTCGTAACACGATTTGGTCGTAAGTTGAGGAGGCTATATGTACAGTACTGTGAAATGATGTTATAAAAATCTTTAAGTCATATTTTATCATAATTTTCTTTCATTATTGTTATATATAATAATTTTCTTTGTTCATTTTATGCCATTTGTGCCTTGAGGAATAAACCAGTCTTCAAACAATCCTTGTGTCATCCATGCTTTACGTTGAGAACGAGAGTAGATGGGCAGTGTGTGCTTGTTAACATTCCTGAACACACGCGGGTTGTCTGAGTGATAAATTAAGAACGGCTTCAGCTTAAACCCTGCGATGTTCCTGCCAAGCAGCAGAGTTAGCCTATCCTTAAATGCTTTAAATCCCAGCATGCTTTTGGCCTCTTTGTGAATATAAGTGCTTGCTGGCATCCGTTTCCAAAATAATCCAGTTTCATCAACATTGAAAATCTGTTCTGCTAGATATCCCTCATCTGTAATTAATTCATCCAGACTATCAACAAACTTATGTGCTCCTTCCTCATCCGCACTCGCTGCTTCTCCAGTCACTCGAACACTATGCATTTGGAATCTTTTCTTGAATCTCTGGAACCAGCCAGTGCTTGCTACAAACTCTTGACTGTAATCTTCTCCAGCACACCCCTTCAGAGTCTGAAATAGACTTCTCGCCTTGATCTGCACAGTAAAAAGGCTGGCCGTTTTTGAATTTGATCTTCCATCCAAATATATAGCAATTTCTCCATTTCGTGGATGGGCCCGCTTCGTTGCTTTGTTATAACTGTTGATCTGCATGGGTGCAGAACCTTTCACAGCTTCACGAATTCTTTCTTTATCTTTCAAAATCGTCGACACAGTCCAGTGTGATAACTTCGTATCACGTGCGATCACATTCACTTTCTTTCTTCCTTCATACTGCTTAATTACCTTCATTTTCGTGTCGAGATCGGTGGCCTTTCTTTCCTTCTTGGCAGGCCGAGGTGTAGACAAAGACAATTTCCTCTTGGTAGACATCTTGGGAGGGGTTTGATGAAAAATATCCAAGACACAAAACACAAATTGCTGTACCGAGTCTGGGATAACAGTTGAAATGGTGCACGCAGAGATGGTAGTGCTGCTGGAAGCTGGTCTGCACTGTTGTCCGCCCAGCTAGACAACGTTTGCACTGCCAGACGCGACGTAGTCATGGCTAGGGATTGTGGTCGTAAAGCCGAATGGTTGTAAGTTGCATAGGTCGTAAGTCGATCAATACCTGTATATTATTAGTTTTTTGAAGAACCTCCAAACTGTCCCCCCACTTTTTTTTTTTTTTTTGACAGTTGGCAGAGCTAGCTGAGGTTTTGTTTTGGACCAAAATAAATAAATAAATAAATTGTTCGTACCTGCCGGCATGGGCAAGGGGTGGGTCCCCAGGCAGTAAACTCCTCCTCGGTGGGCTGCAGGCTAGAACTGAGCCTTGGGTGGGTCTCCTGTTTCCTGTGCTCCCCTGTACAGTGTTCTCCCTCCTAGGCTCTGGGGCAGCTGCCGGAGGGGCAGGCTGGGAGTGGCCGCCGCAGCTGTTGACTTGGGCAGGTCAGAGGACTCGGACACCAGCTTCCCATCGCAGGTCTTGATCTTCTTCACAACCATGGCCCTGGTGGAGCTGATGCGGTTGAAGGAGCTGGAGCCCGTGCCGCAGCCAAAGCTACAGCCCAGGCCGTAGCTGAGGCCAGGACTTCTGAGGCCCCCATAGGTCGAGCTCAGACCACCTGCATAGCCACTGGTGGTCTTAGCATGGATTTACATACATTCTGCATCCCAAACTCCAGCTGGCTTCCAGCAGCTTCCTGTAGGTGGCGATCTAGATGTCTAGGGCTAGCTTGACGTCGATCAGCTCCTTGTGCCGCTGCCACACCAGGTCCTGCTTGGCCCGCTGCAGGCGGCCTCCAGCTTGGACAGCTTGGTGTTCCCATCCTTAATGGCCAGCTCACCACACTGCTCCATGGTGGCCTCCAGGGAAGCCCTCTGGCCTTTGAGGCCCTCAATCTCAGCCTGGAGACGGCTGATGTTCAGTTCATCTCGGAGATCTCAGGCTTTTTACGCTGCAGGTCATCCCCGTGCTTCCCAGCCAGCGTCTGCAGCTCCTCATACTTGATCTGGTACATGCTCTCAGCCTCAGCCCAGCTGCGATGGGCGATCTCATCCTGCAACTTAACCTCAGCGATGATGCTGTCGATGTCCAGGGAGGGCCTGTTGTCCATGGACAGTACCACAGACATGTCCAAGATCTGGGACTACAGCTCCTGGACCTGCTTTTCATACAGCTGCCTCAGTCAGCCCTTCCAGGCAAGACTGCGGCTCTATCTTGTTCATGTAAGCTCATCCACATCTTTCTTGATAAGGACAAATTCATTCTTGGTCTCTGTATTCTTAATGATCTCATCCTTATAATTGTTCTTGAAGTCCTCCACCTGCCCCTGCATGTTGCCAAACTCTGCCTCCAGCTTCAGCTTCTCCTGGTCCATAGTTTCTAGCTGCTAAGGTTGTTGATGTAGCTCTCGAACATGTTGTCCATCTGGCTCCGAGCCATCTTCTGCTGCTGCAAGTGGCTCCACTTGGTCTCCAGCATCTTGTTCTCCTGCTTCAGGAACCATATCTTGTCAATGAAGGCGGCAAACTTGTTGAGGGTCTTGATCTGCTCCTTTTCCTGGGTGCACATGGCCTGGATGTTGGGGTCCACCTCCAGGTTAAGGGGGCTTCGCAGGCTCTGGTTGGCCATGACGCTGATCATGCCTCCCATGCCGCTGGCCCCACCACAGCCTCTGCCCAGGCCATCCCAGAAGCTGCTGCTGCCCACTCAGGAGAAACTCGAGGACCTGATAGGGGTACCCGGCCCACTTGTGTAGGAGCAGCTGCTGAAGGCCCTGGGACCAGAGGTGAACACCTTGTAGGACTTCTGGGTCATGCAGATAGATGTGGTAGAGGCAGGAAGGCTGAATCAGGCAGAGATTCCAGAAGGAACAGAGAAACTGCTCCTTAGTCAAGGGTTGCCTTTTCTTTATATCTTCGTTAGCATTTATTATTGCCTCTTTTGGATATAAGCCATTTTAACTGGGTCAAGATGATATCAGATTGTAGTTTTGATTTGCATTTATCTGATCAGTGATGTTGAGCACCTTTTATATGCCTGTTTGCCATTTGTATACTTTTTTTTTTATTTTTTGAGACAGAATTTTGCTCTTGTCGCCCAGGCTGGAGTGTAACGGTGCGATCTCCGCTCACTGCAACCTCTGGCTCCTGGGTTCAAGTAATTTTCCTGCGTCAGCCTCCCAGGTAGCTGGGATTACAGGTGCCCACCATCATGCTCAACTACTATGTTTTTTTTTAGTAGAGATGGGGTTTCTCCATGTTGCCCAAGCTGGTCTCGAACTCCTGACCTCAGGTGATCCACCTACCTCGGCCTCCCAAAGTGCTGGGATTACAGGCGTGAGCCACTGCCCCTGGCCACCATTTGTATATCTTTTGAGACATGGCTATTCAAAACTTTTGCCCATCTTTTGATTGGATTGTTAGACTTCTTTCCTATAGAGTTGTTTGAGCTTCTTAAATATTCTGGTTATTAATAGCTTGTCAGCTAGGTAGTTTGCAAATATTTTCTCCCATTCTGTGCGTTGTCTCTTCGCTTTGTATCCTTTGCTGTGCGGAAGCTTTTTAACTTGATGTGATCCCATTTGACTATTTTTGCTTTGGCTGCCTGGCCTGTGGGTTATGTCTCAAGAAATTTTTGCCCAGATCAATGTCATGGAGATTTTCCCATTGTTTTACTGTAGGAGTTCCATAGTTTGAGGTCTTAGATTTAGGTGTTTGATCCATTTTGATTTAACTTTTTGTGTATGGTGAGAGGTAGGGGTCTAGTTTCATTATTCTGCATATGGATAATCCATTTTTCCAGCACCATTTATTGAAGAGACTGCCTTTTCCCTAATATATGTTCTTAGCACTTTTGTCAAAAATGAGTTCACTGTAGGTGTATGGATCTGTTCCTGGTTTCTGTATTCTCTTCCATTGGTCTATGTGTCTGTTTTTGTGCCAGTACCATATTGCTTTAGTTACTATACCTCTGTAGTACAATTTGAAGTTGGGTAATATGATTCCTCCAGTTCTCCCCTCCCCCAACCTTAGGATAGGAATTGCGTTGAATCTGTAGATTGCTTTGGGTAGTACGTACATTTTCCAATGACTATTCCAATGACAAATGTGAAATTTTTTTTTGCTGTCCTCTTCAATTTCTTTCATCTATGTTTTTTATAGTTTTCATTAGAGATCTTTCACTTCTTTTGGTTAATTCTCAGGCATTTAATTTTACATGTAGCTATTGTAAATGAGGTTTCTTTCTTGATTTTTCACATTGTTTGCTGTTGTCATATAGAAATGCTACTGATTCTTGTGTCCTGTAACTTTACTGAATTTATCAGTTCCAATAGTTTTTTCTAAATGTAAGATCATATCTGCAAACAAGCATACTTTGATTTCTTCCTCTTTTATTTCGATGCCCTTTAGGTTGTTCTCTTGTCTGATTGCTCTAGGTAGGACTTCCAGTACTACGTTGAGTGACATTGGTGACAGTGGCCATCCATGTCATGTTCCAGATCTTAAAAGGCTTTCAGTTTTTTCCCATTCCATATGATACTAGCTGTGAATCTGTCATATATGGCTTTTATTATGTTGAGCTATGTTCTTTCTTGCCTGAGCTTTTTGGCAGTTTTTATCATGAAGGGGTGTTGAATCTTATCAAATGTTCTTTCAGCATCAATGAAATGATCATATATGGTTTTTATCCTTCATTCTGTTTTGATGTGTCACATTGGCATATGTTGAACCATCCTTGCAAACCAGGGATAAATCCCACACCATGATTAATAATCTTTGTAATATATCATTGATTTCAGTTTGCTAGTATTTCATTGAAGATTTTTGCCTCAATATTCAGGGATATCTGCCTGTAGTTTGCTCTTTTTGAGGTGTCTTCATCTGGTTTTGGTATCAGGGTAATACTGGACTTGCAGTACTCCCTCTATTTTTTGGAATTGAATAGGACTGATATTAGTTCATTTTTCAAGTGTTTAATAGAATGCAGCGGTGAAGCTGTCGGGTCCCAGGCTTTTCTTTTTTTTTTTGGAGATTTTTTATTATGGCTTCAATCTTGTTACTTGTTATTTGTCTGTTCAGGTTTGGGATTTCTTCATGATTCGATCTTGGTAGGTTGTATGTGTCTAGGAATTTTTCCATTTCTTTTAGATTTTCCAATGTATTGGCATCTAGTTGCTCACAGCAGCCACTGATGATCCTTTGCATTTCTACAGCATCAGTCTTAATGTCTCCATTTTCATTTCTGACTTTATTTTCATCTTCTCTCTTTTTATCAGTCTGGCTAAGGTTTGTCGATTTTGTTTAACTTTTGTTGCACTTATCTTTTGTACTGTTTCATTTCAGTCTTATTTCTGCTTGATCTTTATTTTTCTAATTTTGCGTTAGGTTTGCTCTAGCTTCTCTATTTCTTTGAGATACACAGTTAGATCATTTTTTTGAAGTTCTTCCTTTTCTTTGATGTAGGACATACAGCTATAAACTTCCCTCTTAGTACAGCTTTTGCTGTATCTCAGAGCTTTGGGTATGTTGCATTTCCATTATCACTTGTATCAATAAATTTTTCAGTTTCTTTAATTTATTCATTGACCCACTGGTCATTTAGGATGATATTGTTTAACTTCCATATATTTGTATGCTTTGCAAAATTCCTCTTGTTCCAGTTTTATTCCATTGTGGTCCGAGATGATGCTTGATAATTCCATTTTTGAATTTTTTCAGACTTGTTTTGTGACCTAACAAATATATTGTCTATCTATGAGAATGATCCGTAGGCTGAGGAAAAAACTGTGTATTCTGCAGCCATTGGATGAAATGTTCTGTAAATATCTATTAGATCTATTTAGTCTATAGTGAAGATTAAGACTGTTTCTTTGTTTCTATCTGGATGATTGTTCACAGCTGAAAGTGGGGTGTTGATTTCCAACTGTTACTATATTGAGGCCTATCTTTCTCTGTAGCTTTAATAATATTTGCTTTATATATCTGGGAGCTCCACTGTTGGGTGTGTGTGTGTGTGTGTGTGTGTATTTAAAATTATTATATTGTATTGTTGAATTGATCCCTCTATCATTATACAGTGAACTTCTTTGTCTCTTGTAGTTTGGTCTTAAAATCTACTTTGTCTGATAAGTATAGCAACTCCTGTTCTTCTATAGTTTCCATTAGCATGGAAGATCATTCTCCACTCCTCTACTTTTCAGTCTATGTGTATCATTATAGGTGAACTGTTTCCTGTAGGCAACAGATTGCTGGGTTTTGTTTTTTCATCCATTCAGCTATTATACATCTTTTGATTAGAGAGTTTAATCCATTTATATTCACTGCTACTGTTGGTAAGTAAACACTCCTGCCATTTTCTGGTTGTCTTTGTGGCTTATCTAATTTTTTTCCTCCCTATCTTCCTTTAGTGAACATGATTTTCTCTGGTGATACAGTTTCTTTGTTTAGTTTTTTTCTTTCTTTTCTTTCTTTTTTTCTTTATTTTCTTTCTTTCCTTTTTTTTTTTTAGATGGACTCTTGCTCTGTCACCAGGCTGGAGTGCAGTGGCATGATCTTGGCTCACTGCAACTCCTGCCTCCTGGGTTCAAGAGATTCTCTTGCCTCAGCCTCCCGAGTACCGGGGACTACAGGCATGTGCCACCACACCCAGCTAATTTTTGTATTTTTCATAGAGAAAGGTTTTCACCACGTTGGCCAGGATGATCTCAATCTCTTGACCTTGTGATCTGCCTGCTTTGGCTTCCCAAAGTGTTGGAATTACAGGTGTGAGCAACCAGGCCTGGCCTCTTCTTAAATTTATTTAAAAATACATATATAACTTACTGCTTTTTGTTCCGGTCAGACATAACTTACCTGCAGTTTTTGCTTTTCACATTTTGTGTATTCATTATATATTTTTTGGCTTGAGATTACCATGAGGTTTGCAATAGTATCTTATAATCTATTATTTTAACCTGGTAACAACTTAACACTCTATAAACAAACATATAAAAAGAAAGCTAATAGAAACTTTACACCTTAAATCCATTCCCTGCTTTTTTTTTTTTTTTTTTTTTTTTTTTTTTTTTTTTTTTTTTTTTTTTT
>NW_016107673.1:1480081-1500999 GCF_001604975.1 Cebus imitator
GATCTTGGCTTACTGCAACCTCTGCCTCTTGGGTTCAAGCAATTCTTCTGCCTCAGCCTCCCGAGTAGCTGTGACTACAGGCTCATGCCACCATGCCCAGCTAATTTTTGTATTTTTAGTAAAGATGGGGTTTCACCATGTTGACCAGGATGATCTTGATCTCTTGACCTCATGATCCACCTACCTTGGCCTCCCTAAGTGCTGGGATTATAGGTGTAAGCCACTGTGCCCAGCCTGCAAAAGTCTTTTTCTCCATGTTTGAAAGATGTTTTCACTGGATATAGTATTCCAGGGTAAAGCCTTTTCTCCTTGAGCACTTTAGATGTCATGCCACACTCTCCTGTCCTGTAATGTTTCCACTGAAAAGTCTGCTGCCAGATGTATTGGAGCTCCATTGTATGTTATTTGTTTCTTTTCTCTCACTGCTTTTAGGATCCTTTCTTCATCCTTGACCTTTGGGAGTTTGATTATTACATACCTTGAGGTAGTTGTCTTCAGATTAAATCTGCTTGGTTTTCTTGTACTTGGATATTGATATCTTTAGGTTTGGGAAGCTCTCTGTTATTATCACTTTGAATCAATTTTCCATCCATATATTTTTCTCTACATCTTTAAGGCCAATAACTTTAGATTTCCCCTTTGTAAGATGGTTTTCTAGATCCTGTTGGCATGCTTCATTGTTTTTATTCTTTTGTCTCCTGCATATTTTCAAATAGCCTGTCTTCAAGCTCACTAATTCTTTCCTCTGCTTAATCATTTCTTCCAGTAAAAGACTAGGCTGGGCACAGTGGCTGACGCCTATAATTCCAGCACTTTGAAAAGCTGAGGCAGGAGAATCACCTGAGGTCAGGAGTTCAAGACCAGCCTGGCTAACATGATGAACCCCTGTCTCTACTAAAAATACAAAAAAAAGCAACGTGTGGTGGTACACACCTATAGTCCTAGCTACTTGGGAGGCCGAAGTGGGAGAATCACTTGAACCTGGGAGGCAGAGGTTGTAGTGGGCTTAGATTGCACCACAGCATTTCAGCCTGGGCAACAGAGTGAGACTTTGTCTAAAAAAAGCAAAACAAAAAACTCTAATGTATTCTTTAGTATGCCAATTGTGTTTTTCAGCTCTAGTATTTTTGCTTTTCATTTTAATTATTTCAATCTGTTTATTACATTTATCTGATAGAACTCTGAATTCCTACTCTGTTGTCTTGAATTTCTTTGTTTCTTCAACGTAGCTATTTTGAATTCTGTTTGAAAAGTCACATATGTCTTTCTCCAGGATTGGTTCCTGGTGCCTTATTTAGCTCATTTGGTGAAGTCATGTTTTCCTGGATAGTACTGATGTCTAGTAGATGTTCTTTGGTGGCCAGGCATTGAAGAGTTTGGTGTTTGTTGTAGTCTTAATGGTCTGGGCTTATATGTACCTGCCCTTCTTGGGAAGGCTTTCTAGATATTTGAAAGAACTTGGGTGTTGGGATTTATGCTGTCTCTGCTTTAAAGGACACCCTAAGCCCAGTAACACTGTGGTTCTTGATAACTTACAAAAATACCACCTTTATGGTCTTGGACAAGATCCAGAAGAATTCTGGATTATCAGGCAGAGGCTCTTGTTGTCTACCTTTACTTTTTCCCAAACTGAATCCTGTCTGTTCTGAGCCACCTTAATGTGAAGGGAGAATGACACAAGCACCCCTGTGGCCAGCACCACGTTGACTGTGCTGGGTCAGTCCTGAAGCCAGGATAGCACCGGGTCTTGCCCAAGGCCTGCTCTCACCACTCCCTGGCTACTGCCTACGTTTGCTCAAAACCCTGGGGCTCTTCAACCTGCCAATAGCAAAGCCACCCAGGCCTGTGTCCTTCCCTTCAGGGAAGCAAGGTGCCTGGGCCCTGCATGGGTCCAGTGGTGCCATGTGGGAGCTGGGGACTAGAAGTCAAAAGACTTAGAAGGCTACCTGGTATTCTGTTGCACTGTGGCTTAGCTGGATAACAGTCTTTCCCACTCTTCCCTCCCTTTTTCAAACATAGAGGAGCCTCTCCCCATGGCCACCATCACAGGCCCATGAGGAATACTGCCGGACTACAGTCAGGATTCTTCATTTAGCTTGTGGTGAGAGCTGGCTGGCCTGGAACTCGCCCTTCAGGGCAGTGGGCTCCCCTCTGGCCCAGGGTAGGTCCAGAAATGCTGTCCAAGAGTCAAGTTCTCGAGCTGGGGACTCTAAGAGCCTACTTGGTGTTCTGCCTCCCTGTGGCTGTGCTGGTATTTAAGGTACAAGACCAAGTCCCCTTTACTTTTCCCTCTGCTTTTCTCAAGCAAAAGAAGTTTTGTCCCATAGCCACCACAGCTGAGAATGTGCTGAGTCTCATCTCAAACCAGAGAGTCTTAGAGGCTCAACCAAGGCCTTGGCCTCATCATAGTCCCTGGGTATCCTGGGTATCACTGCTGGTTATTCAGACTCGAGGACTCTTCAGTTAGCAGGCGATGAATGCTGTCAGGACTGGGTCCTTTTATGCAAGGTAATGTGTTTCCTTCTTGCCCAGGTTGTGTCAAGAAATGTTCTCCAGGAGTTAGGGCCTGGAACAGGGGCCTCACAACTCTGACTAGTGCCTTACCCTGCTGTGGTTGAGCTGGTATCCAAGATGCAAGACAGAGTTCTCCGCACTTTAGCCTCTCCTGTCCTTAAGTGGAAGGAAGGGGCCCCTTTTGGAGCCACAAGCTGTGTAGCCTGGGGTTTTGAGAGGGGCGATGCCAGCATTCCATTAGCCACCCCAGCTGGTCTCTCAGTATGTCACGTGTCCCTCCCCCCCCACCCCAGTCCACTATCTCTGGGCCTAGTTCATCATTAGGACTCACCTAAGAGTTGCAGTCCTTATGCCCTCACCTGCCTTTCAAGTTCACTTGGGGACAGAGCACTATAGCCCTCAGTGGCAGGAACTCAAGTTCCTAACACTGGGATAAGTGATTCCCCTCTGGCTAGGGCTGGTTTAAATGCTTCCTCTATGGGCCGGTGTCAGCTGAGTTTGGTCCAGTTTTCCTTTCTACTGTAACAGCACTGTGTTGAGGACCTCACAAATGCTGTGTTTTCCTTCTTCCCCCACCACCCCGACCCTGTGCTCAGAGATGCTCAGCTGCCAGGGGTGGAGGGGGGGGTGGCATCGGCTATTTAGGACTAGTTTTTCTATCTCTCTAGAGCCTCTTTCAGTGATGGAAGTTAGAACTAGGTATTATATGGAGCTCATCTGACTTTTGGTTCTCATGAAGGTGTTTTTTTCTGTGTAAAGAGTTGTTCAATTGGTGTCTCTGGTGGTGAATGATTGGAGCCTTCTATTCTGTCATCTTGCTCTGCCTATCCATGACCTAGGCCACTTTTTGCTTCTTAAAAACCGGGGTGATTAGTTACTTTATACTATTTATTAAACCTTGTGCTTAAGTTTTATGTACTTTTTCTATGTGAATGCTACATGTTACAAATAAAAAGTTGAAAAACAACGATCTGCTGTATTACTTAGCCTGTCAAATTTAACTGTTAAAGTCTCATTGTGATGCTTTCAAGGTGAAATTATATCCCTTCTTATTCTTGTTCTTCCTCTCCCTTTCTGTCTCTCTCCTTGAACATAATTTATTTGTAGAGAGTGGATTAAATTCTACACACTGTCCTGTAACCTAATTCCCACTTACATGTCTCTTGAGGCACATTCCATATCAGTGCATACAAATCTGTTGACTTTTTGAAAATTATTAATATGTTAAATTTTTACATAGAGGTAGCATGATTTAACTACTTCTGCTTATGAGCATTTTATTTGTACCAGATATTTTTATATCAAATAATGTTGCCATTAATATAGTTTTAAATAAAGTTTGACGCTTTGCCAATGTATTTATAGGGTTTGCACTGGAATTACTCAAAGTATACTAATTTTATATTGTGACAAATGTCAGTTTGGTGTCTAAAAAGGCACCAGTACACTTTTCTGACAAGAAAAGGATGAAGATAACCTATGAGATTTTTCAGAAAATTTCCTTGAAACTTCTTTCGTATTTATAAATACCAAACATTTTAGATTTTCAAACTAATTAATAAATCCATTTTAAAATCACAATATTTTTAAAAACTATTTTTGCATTAACTGTGAAAACAATACAGAAAATTTCTTAAAATACAGGAAGAAAATTATCTCACAATATCCAATTACAGCGAACCATTGTAAAGGTAAGGAGAACACCATTTGCAGAATCTCTCTCAGAATAAATAAATATAATAGTGCCAAAGGAGAGACAGCTAGGTAAGAATATTCTAGTGAAATGGGATGGCATGATATTTTTAATGATTAAATTAAAAGTGTTGCCTTAGAAGCCAACAGAAGGTGAAAAATTTGAGTAGAAATTAAAGGTGTTCAGGTACAAATGAAGGTGTTATTATTCTCACATAAGGTATATTAGTTGCTAAAAGATCATTCTCGGACTTAAAATATTAGAAAAATATAAAGGTCATTAATATTTATAGTTTTCAACACTCGGCAAGATCTGTGATTCCTTTAGGTGAAAGTTGAGAATAAAGGTTTGTTTGTTTGTTTGTTTGTTTGAGACAGAATCTCACTCTGTTGCCAGGGCTGGAGCGCAGTGGCACAATCTGGGCTCACTGCAACCTTTTCCTACCAGAGAGGTTCAAGTGGTTGTCCTGTCTCAGCCTCCCGAGTAGTTGGGATTACAGGCGCCTGCCATTATGCCCAGCTAATCTTTTTTGTATTTTTAGCAGAGATGGGGTTTCACCATGTTGGCTAGGCTGATCTCGAACTCCTGACTTCGTGATTTGCCTGTCTCAGCCTCCCAAAGTGCTGGGATTGCAGGCGTTGAGCCACTGCACCTGGCGGGGAATAATGGTATTCTAATGCTTTTCCTAGATCTCCTCTATCCATAACCTATTTTCTTATTAGGAATTAATAAGGGTCAAACCATTTTTGTTCTACTTTATACATATGACAAAGACTTTGAGAGTACTTAACTATCTGATTAAATCATTCTGTACATACCACTAATCTTTTGCTTATCATGGTGTCTTCATTCTTGAGGCCCTTATTTGAATTTATCTTTTGGATGCTTGTATTTTATTTTTAAGCAATGTTTTACAATATTTTACTATAAATAATCCCACTTGTATTTAAGGGAAACCCAAAAGTTGCAGCACATATGGGCCAACAGTATAGTTGTAAATTTCTCAATAGCAAGGGAAACTGCAATGAAAATGACAACTAAGCTATCAAAACATTTAAGGTTGATCATTGTATTTGCAAGTATTAAAAAACCCTTTTTAATAGCAGAGTGTCTACTTTTATACATATTTGGGGTCCTGGCTAGTTGATTTAAAGAAATAAAACCAACTAAATTATATGTATTGAAGCATAACATAAAACTATCATACTATTTGTTGACATTATTATGTGTACAGAATATCTAAAAGCATCTATAGATAATTACTTTAGAACAAATCAGTGTTTTAAGTTTTGTTGGTGACAAGTGTAGTATCAGTTTTGATGTTTCCTTTTCGATATCTGATTTTATTTGTGTCTTCTGTTTCTTTCTTGGTTGATTTAGTTAACAACTTGGTTGACTTTACCTTTTAAAAAAACTGACTTTTCATTTTGTCCTTTCATACTAGTTTGTAAGTTTTTATTTCATTTTATTCTGCTCTGACCTTACATTTCTTTTCTAATTCTGGGTTTGGTCTGTTCCTGCTTTTCTAGTTCCATGAGGTGTATATTATTTATTTGAAATCATCATTCTACTTCTTTGATATAGGGGTTTACTCCTATAATCTTCCCTCTTAGCACTGCCTTTGCTGTATCCTATAGATTATGGTACGTTGGGTTTCAACTTTCACTTGTGGCAAGAAAGTTTATTTCCTACTTAATTTATTTCTTGACCCAGTGGTCATTCAGGAGCATGTTTTAATTTTCATGTGTATGTATGGTTTCCAAAGTTCCCCTTTTATTTGTTTATTTCCTAGAGATGGTCTATTACCCAGGCTGGAGTACAGAGCACCATCATCACTTATTCTAGCCTCAAACTCCTAGGCTCGAGCAATCCTCCCACCTCAGCCTCCCAAGGTGCTGGAATTGTAGGAGTGAGCCACTGTGTCTGGCTTGATGTCAACTTTTTTTTTTTTTTTTTAATTAATTGACTTGTTTTGTGTTGTAACATATGACCTATCCTGGAGAATGTACCACATTCTCTATCTGTATTCTATATCTGTTATATAAAATGTTTTTAATTGTCTGTTACAATTTGGGCTAATGTGCAGTTTAGATATGCTGTTTCTTTGTTAATCTTCTGTCTAGATCTAATACTGAGAGTGGGGTGCTGAAGTCCTCAACTGTTGTGTCACAGTCTCTCTCTCCCTTTAGAGTTAAATTTACAAATCTGGGTGCTCTAGTGTTGGGTGCATATATGGTTAGAATTATATATTCTTTCTGGCTTGATCCCTTTATCATTATATAATGCCCTTTATCTTTTAAAAAATATATATTTTATTGCTTTTCAGGTTTTGGGGTACATGTGAAGAACATGCAGGATTGTTGCATAGGAACATACATGGCAATGTGGTTTGCTGCCTTCCTCCCCGTCACTTATATCTGGTATATCTCCCCATGTTGTCCCTCACCAACTCCCCACATGGCAGTGCGGTTTGATGCCTTCCTCCCCATCACCTATATCTGGCATTTCTCCCCATGTGATGCTTCCCCAACTCCCCGCCTCCTGCTGTCCCTCCCCTAGTTCCCCCCTACAGACCCCAGTGTGTGATGTTTCCCTCCGTATCCATGTGCTCTCATTGTTCAATACCCGCCTATGAGTGAGAGCATGTGGTGTTTGATTTTCTGTTCTTGTATCAGTTTGCTGAGAATGATGGTTTCCGGGTTCATCCATGTCCCTACAAAGGACATGAACTCATTGTTTTTGATGGCTGCATAGTATTCCATGGTGTATTTGTGCCATATTTTCCCTATGCAGTCTATCATCGATGGGCATTTGGGTTGGCTCCAAGTCTTTGCTATTGTAAACAGTGCTGCAATGAACATTCGTGTGCATGTGTTCTGAAAATAGAACGATTTATAATCCTTTGGATATATACCCAGTAATGGGATTGCTGGGTCAAATGGAATTTCTATTTCTAGTTGCTTGAGGAATAACCACATCGCTTTGCACAATGGTTGAACTAATTTATGCTCTCACCAACAGTGTAAAAGTGTTCCTATTTTTCTACATCCTCTCCAGCATCTGTTGTCTCCAGATTTTTTTAATGATCGCCATTCTAACTGGCATGAGATGGTATCTGCAAATCTCTCCCAGTTTCTTCCCACCATCACGAAGGGACAGGCCAGGATGTCCTTTGATTTTGGGAAAATACTCAGAGCAGAACAGGAAAAAGGCTGAAGGAGGCCTCTTAGGTGCATTGGGATCCTTGAACAACTTTTTTGTCCCCTCTTCAGGAGGGATATAGGTTTTCATTTATCTTTCATAATGGACCATGTCCGCCTTTGCCATATCTTCAGATTTTCCTTTTACTTTAGCAGGCATGGTCTTCCACGTCTCTGAGCACTTCTTAGAAAATGCTGAGAAGTTGACTGAAACATCTTGGTTCTTCTTAGGCTCCTCCTGACAACTTTGCACAAAAAGTGCATATGATGACATTTTGCCTCTTGGCTTCTTAGGATCTCCTTTGCTCATGTTGAGTTATTTTTCCTTAGCGAGGCACAGAGTCACCCAGTGCCCATCTGGCTCTGGGTTGCTGATGGTGCTCACCAGCCTGGAGGGGGCACCAAGGCTCTGCTGGAGGTGCAGCTGCAGTGGTCCCAGAGTGGCACCTGCCTCAAGGCCTGTGCCTCCTCCCATTCCCTGTGCTCCAACCTCAGCAGCACTTGGAGCCTGAGCGAGTTCCCCTCCCCTCTGGGAAGCCCAGAGGCAACTGGGGAGGCCGCTGTCACAGGGGGATCTGAGCCTCACCCTTCAGAGGAGGCCACAGACAGAGAAAAGGAGATCCTGGCTCTCCATCCTGCCCTTCCCGCCCAGTGCCGGCTCCATCCTCCGCCGGCAGCGTGAGGGGGACCCCAAACCCACTAAGAGATCCTTGAGCAGCATGTCAGACATCACAGCGAGTGTGACACTTAAGCCCTGGTCCCCTGGCCTCTCTTCATCGTCCTCCTCCGACAGCATGTGGCCTTTGGGAAAGCTGGAAGGCCTCCTGGCACGGGGCTGTGGCCCGGACTTCTTTAACAGGTCTCTGGCTATCCAAGTGTCTGGCTGGAGCCCCCCAGAGGGCCCAGAGCCACAGGACAAGGGCCCAGATGGACTGTCATTTTATGGGGACAGAAGGTCTGGGGCTGTGGTGCGGAGGGTGATCTCTGGGCCTGGGTCAGCCAGGATGGAACCAAGAGAGCAAAGAGTGGAAGCTGCTGGTCTGGAGGGGGCGTGCCTGGAAGGCCAGGCCCAGCAGAAAACCTTGCTCTGCAACCAGGGGTCCACACTCCCCTCCCTGATGGACTAGAAGGCCTGCCAGTCCTTCCATGAGACCCTAGAAGCCTGGGCGAAGGGGCCAGAGGCCGAGCCCTTCTACATCCATTGCAACCTCACCCTGCCCAAGAGGGCATATCCCCATGCCCTTTGTGTGAAAGCCCAAGACATTCTTCGGCTGGTGGACCCGGCATACAAGCGGAGGCGGGAATGGTTCTGCACCTGGGTTGACCCCTTCACTCTGTGGGACCTGGACCAGGGCACTGTGCCCAATGACCAGAGGTGACGCAGAGCCAGGAGCCGGGGATGTAGTCTCCCTGGGAGCCAGGCCCAGATGGGAGTGCTCTCCCTCCTCCCACTGTCTCTTACCATTTGAGGAGAAGAGATGAGGGGCTCTCCTTCCTACACACATGATCTCACTTTCTCCCATGGAGCCCAGCAGCTCCTAAAAGTTCAGGAGAAATGCCTGCCCTCCAGCCGGCACCGAGGCCCCCACAGTAATGTGAGCATGGGAGGGGGGCTCCAAGGGTGGGGTCCAAAAGGGAGCTAGCAAGCTCTGTTCTCTGGCAACCTAGGAAGTTACTCCCTTCTTCCTTCCTTGGGGATTTAATTGGCCATCTACTATGTGCCCAGAAAACAGAACAGCAAAGCTCACTGTGCAGGGTAGTTTAGAGATGAAATGAGATAAAGCATGCCTAGCATTCAGGAGTACCGTGGCACATAGTAAGCATTTGACAAAACAGCAGTCACATCCCCTCTTCCAATGCCTGGATGGCGGCTGGGCTGCACGTCCTGCTGTGCACATTGGCAAGTGAGGCTCAGAGACATCCGATAAAGGAAAAGTGAGGGCCCCAGCCAGGCAGCCTGCATTGGAGCCCCAGCTCTGCCCCTTATCAGCTGTGTGACTTTAGACAATCTCCTGAACCTTCCTTTGGGCTGTTTCCTCATCTGTAAAATGCGGGGGCTGCACCGCCTCTCAGGCTGTCCATGGCGAGAGATGGCTTCCGTGAGTTAGTGCCCCTCAGGGGCTTAGCCAGTGTCCGTCATGTCGCAGGCATTTGAGACCGGCCCGGTACTCGTATAGTCAGTGCTGTTATTGGTTTCATCAGTTTTCCTACCAAGGCCACATTGCTAATTCACTGGCAGAGACCCTAAAGTTGGCCTCCTATGTTATATTTTGTTCCTCTTGATCTCTGGGCCTCAGTCTCCCCATCTGTAACTTGGGGGGTAGACCTAAGGCTCCTACACACACACACACACACACACACACACACACACACACTCTCTCTCTCTCTCTCTCTCTCTCTCTCTCTCTCTCCATTGAGCTCTCTATGGAGCTCAATGGATTCTTTTTCAACTTTTAATAATAGCCATTCTGATTGATGTAAGATGGTATCTCACTGTGGTTTTGATTTGCATTTCTGTAGTGATCAGTGATAGTGACCTTTCTTTCATATGCATGTTGGCTGCATGTATGACTTCTTTTGAAGAGTGTCTGTTTATGTCCTTTGCCCACTTTTTAATGGGGTTGTTTCTCTTGTAAGTTTAAGTTCTTTATAGAGGCTGAATATTTAGACCTTTGTAAGATGCACAGTTTGCAAATAGCTTCTCCTATTCTTTGTTTCTAGCGTCTCCTATTCTTTATCTGTTTATTCTGTTGATTAGTTTCTTTTGCTGTGCAGAAGCTCTTAAGTTTAATCCCACTTGTCAAATTTTGCTATTGTCGCAATAGCTTTTGGTGTTCTTGTCATAAGATCTTGGCCCATTCGTATGTCTGGGATGATAGTGCCTAGGTTGTATTCTGGGTTTAATAGTTTGGGGTTTTTCATTTAAGTCTTTAGTTCATCTTAATTTTTGCATGTGGTGTAAGGAAGGGGTCCAGCTTGAGTCTTCTGCATATGGCTAGCCAGTTATCCCAGCACGATTTATTGAATAGGGAGTCTTTTTCCCCATTGCTCATTTTTGTCAGCTTTGTCAAAGATTAGGTGGTCATAGGTGTGCAGCCTTATTTCTGGGCTCTCTATCCTGTTCCGTTGATCTACGTGCCTATTTTTATACCAGTACCATGTTTTGGTTACTGTAGCCCTGTAGTATAGTTTGAAGTTGGGTAATGGGAGTCCTCCGGCATTGTTCTTTTTGCTTAGGATTGCCTTGGTTATTTCGGCTCTCTTCTGGTTTCATGAATTTTAAAATAGTTTTTCCTAGTTCTGTGAAGAATGTTGTTGGTAGTTTGATAGGAATAGCACTGAATTTGTAAATTGCTTTGTGCAGTAGGACCATTTACATAATATTTTTTCTATGAGCATGGGATGTTTTTCCATTTATTTGATTTCTATGAGCAGTATTTCATAATTCTCATTGTAGGGATCTTTTACCTCCCTGGTTAGCTGTATTCCTAGGTATTTTTTGTGGCAATTGTGAGTGGAATTGCCTTTCTGGTTTGGTTCTGGTTTGCCTTTCTGGCTTGGCTTTTGTTGATATGTAGGAATGCTAGTGATTTTTGTACATTGATTTTTTTTTTTTTTTGTATCCTGAAACTATGAAGCTATTTATCAGCTAAAGGAGTTTTGGGCTGAAACTATGGGGTTCTCTAGGTATAGAATCATGTTGTCTACAACAGAGATAGTTTGACTTCCTCTTCCTATTTGGATGCCCTCTATTACTTTCTCTTGCCTGATTTCTCTGACTAGGACTTCCAATGTTATGTTGAATAGGAGGGGTGAAGAAGGGCATCCTTGTCTTGTGCCAGTTTTCACGAGGAATGATTCCAGCTTTTGCCCATTCAGTATAATGTTGGCGGTGGGTTTTTCATAGAAGGCTCTTATTTTGAGACACCTGGTTTTAGAGGGTTTTTGTTGTTGTTGTTGTTGTTGTTGTTGTTCTTTTTTTTGAGACAGAGTCTCTCTTTGTCTCTCAGGCTGCAGTGCAGTGGCGTGATCTTGGCTCATGACAACATCCGCCTCCTGGGTTCAAGCAATTCTCATGCCTCAGCCTTCCGAGTAGCTGGGACTACAGGCATGTGCCACCGTGCCCGGCTAATTGTTTGTATATTTAGTAAAGATGGGGTTTCACTGTGTTAGTCAGGATGGTCTTGATCTCCTGACCTTGTGATCTGCCCGCCTTGGCCTCCCAAAGTGCTGGGATTACAGGCATGAGCCACCATGCCTGGTTTTTAACATGAAGAGGTGTTGAATTTTTATGAAAAGCCTTTTAGGTGTCTATTGAGATAATCATGTGGGTTTTGTCTTTTGTTCTGTCTATGTGATGAATCACGTTTATTGATTTGTGTGTTTTGAACCAAACTTGCATCTCAAGGATGAAGCCTACCTGATCATGATATATCTGTTTTTTGACGTGCTACTGGATTTGGTTTGCCAGTATTTCATTGAGGACTTTTTGCATCAGTGTTTATCAAGGATATTGGCCCAAAGTTTTCTATTGTGTCTCTGCCACGTTTTGGTATCAGAATGATGCTAGACTCATAGATTGAGTTGGGGAAGAGACCCCCCACCCCCAATCAATTTTTAAAAATAGTTTCTGTGGGAATGGTATCAGCTTTTCTTTGTACATCTAGTAGAATTCAGCTGTGAATCTGTTAGTTCCTGGGCTTTCTTTGGTTGGTAGCTATTAATTATTCCATTTCAGAGCTTATTATTTGTCTGTTCAGGAAATCAGTTTCTTCCTGGTTCAGTCTTTGAGGGTGTATATGTCCAGGAATGTACCCATCTCTTCTAGGTTTTCTAGTTTGTGTGGTTAGAGGTGTTTATAGTGGTGTCTGGTGGTTATTTCTATGGGGTCAATGGTAACATTTCCTTCGTTATTTCAAATTGTGTTTATTCAGATCTTCTCCCTTTGCTTCTTTATTAATATAGCAAGTGGCCTATCCATCTTAAAAATTTTTCAAAAAACCAACTCCTGGATTTATGCATTAATCTTTTGAATGGTTTTTTGTGTCTTGATTTCCTCCAGTGCAGCTCTGATTTTGGTTATTTCTTGTCTCCTGTTAGCTTTGGGGTTGATTTGTTCTTCTCTTACTCTGTCAATTGTAATGTTAGATTGTTAATTTGAGATGTTTCTAACTTTTTGATGTGGGCATTTAGTGCTGCCTTAGCCGTGACCCATTCTGGTATGTTGTATCTTTGTTCTTGATAGTTTCAAAGACTTCTTGATTTTGGCCTTAATTTCATTATTTACCCAAAAGTCATTTAGGAGCATGTTGTTTAATGTCCATGTAATTGCATGGCTTTGAGTGGTTTTCTTAGTCTTGGGTTTTTATTGCACTGTGTTACAAAAGTGTGTTTGGCATGACTTTGGTTCTTTTGCATTTGCTGAGGATTGATTTTTGTCCAATATGTATTCTTTTTTGGGGTGGAGAGTTCAGTAGAGCTCTATCAGATCCATATGGTCCAACGTTGAGTTTAGGTACTGAATATCTTTCCTAATTTTCTGCCTTGATATGTCTAATACTGTTAGTGGGGTGTTGAAGTCTCCCACTATAATTGTGTGGGAGTCTGTCTCTTTACAGACCTCTGTATAGGTCTCTTGCTTTATGAATCTGGGTGCTCCTGTGTCGGGTGCATATATATGTATGATAGTTGGGGCTTGTTGTTGAATTGAACCCTTTTCCATTATGTAATGCCATTCTTTGTCCTTGTTGATCTGTTTCTAAGTTTGTTTTTTCTGAAATTAGGATTGCAATCCATGTTTATTTGTCTGTTTTGCATTTTTTGGTAGACTTTCCTCCAACCCTTTATTTTGAGCCTATGGGTGCCATTTTATATGAGACAGGTCTCTTAAAGACAGCATACTATTGGGTTTTGGTGTTTTTTTGTTTTGTTTTGATCTAGCTTGCCACCCCGTGCCTTTTAAGTAGGGCATTTAGCCCATTTACATTCAAGGTTAGTATTGATATGTGTGAATTTGATCCTGTCATTGTGTTAGCTGGTTATTATGTTGGCTTGTTTGTGCAGTTGCTTTATAGTGACACTGATATGTGTGTTAAAGTGTGTTTTTTGTATTAGCTAGTAGCAGTCTTTTCTTTCTGTATTTTGTGCTCTCTTCAAGATCTCTCATAAGACAGGTTTGGTGGTCATGAGTTCCCTCAACATTTGCTTATCTGAAAAGGATCTCATTTCTCCTTTGCTTAGGAAGCTTAGTTTGGCTGGATACAAAATTCTTAGTTGAAGGTTTTTAAAGAACGTTGAATATAGGTCCCCAGTCTCTTCTGGCTTTTAGGATTTTCAGCGAGAGGTCCACCACTAGCCTGATGGGGATCCCTTTGTAGGTGATCTGCCATTTCTTTTTAGCTGCCTTTAACATTCTTTCCTTTTTACCTTGGAATATCTGACAACTGTATGTATTGGGGACCATCTTCTTATGCAGAATCTTACAGTTCTCTGCATTTCCTGAATTTGACTGTTGACCTTTCTAGCAAGGTTGGGGGAGTTTTTACAGATGATATGCTGAAATACGTTTTCCAAGTTGTTTTCTCCTCCTCCCTTTCAGGGATGCCATTGATTCATAGATTTGGCCTCTCTACCTAATCTCATACCTCTTGAAGGTTTTGTTCATTCCTTTTTATTCTTTTATTTTTGTCTGTCTTAGTTCAGAGAACCAGTCTTCAAGTTCTGAAATTCTTTCCTCAGCTTGGTTTATTCTGCTGTTAATACTTGTGATTTTTGTATTGGGTTATTAAGCTCTGTCAGATCTGTTTTAGGTTCCTTTTTGCACTGGCTATTTTGTCCTTTAGCTCCCGTATCACTTTGTAATTCTTATTTTCCTTAGATTAGGTTTTGCCATTCTCCTGAATCTTGATTTTTGTTTCTGTCCATATTTTGAATTCTATTTCTGTCATTAAAGCCAGTTTAGTCTGGTTAAGAACTGTTACTGGAGAACTGTTGTGGTTATTTGGAGGACATACGACACTCTGGCCATTTGAGTTATCAGAGTTCTTATCTTGGTTCTTTATCATCTCTTCATATGGGTTTCCTTTAACTGCAGTGTAGATTAAATACAGCCAGTAGACTTCTTTTCTGGATGTTTTCACTGGGCCAAGGCTTTGCGCAGGGTCTTTGTTTGAAGCTGACCTTTTGTCTCTGGAGATGGGGGTATGTTAGTGAGGTATTTTTGGTGTTGAAGCTTTCAGTCGTGATCCAGAAGGCGGCACTTAGGCTTACTGGTCATTTGGTAGACTCTTGCTGAGTTGTATGGCTCCCCTGTGTTTCTTTATAGTCGCAGCTATGTTGCCTCTCAATGCTCTGAAAGTGCGGGTTCCAGGCCAAGCATGGTGGCTCACACCTGTAATCCCAGCACTTTGGGAAGCCAAGGTGGGCAGATCACGAGGTCGGGAGACTGAGACCATCCTGGCTAACACAGTGAAACTCAGTCTCTACTAAAAATAGAAAAAAAAGAAAGCTGGGCATGGTGAGACATACCTGTAATCCCAGCTACTTGGGAGGCTAAGGCAGGAGAATTGCTCTAACCTGGAAGGCGAAGGTTGCAATGAAATGAACCAAGATCACACTATTGCACCGCAGCCTGGGTGACAGAGTGAGACTCCATTTCAAAAAAAAAAAAGAGAAATGATGGGTTCCTCTCCCCCTTGAGTGCTGTCTATAGTTTATGGCTTCGCACTCCTGGTCTGCCTGCTGTGGCTCTGGAGAAATCTCAGTGTTGATGTTCCCTCCCCAACGTGGAGGCAGCAGAGGAAAGGACCTTAGTAGTAGTTATGGCCAAAGGTCTTTTGCTTGTCTCAGAGATGCAGGTGAGCAGTCACTTAGTACAGTCAGCTCAGGATGTAGGGTCTGTGCTGTGGGCCCAAGCCAGAGGTTTCCTATTCAGTGAGCAGTGGGAGTGTGTGTGGGACCTGTGGAAGATAGACTGGCCTCCTCTCCTTGGGTCAAGTGCAGCTTATTGGAAGTGTGAATGAAGCACTTAGGGCCTTTGTGCCTACATTAGTCTGAGGATAGCAAGGGTAGTTCCACTATAGAGATGGTGGCAGAGAGGCTTTCAGTTGTCTATGGAGGCTCTGTCCAGGGAGTTGCCAAGTCGCCAGTGGCTTGATAGCTGTAGTGGGGTGGGTGGGAGTTGGGGGTGGTTAGAGGCCCAGGCCTGGAGGAACTGCCCAGTGAGGAGATACTTGAATGGGCACCCACATAACAGTCTAGCCACTTTTCTGTTGCACTGCTGTGGTATGCTGGGGGCCTATTCAATCCCTAGTTGTCCTGGGTTTTCCAGTACCTGGGGGTATCACCAGTGAAGACTGCAATACAGCAAAGATGGCAGCCTGCCCCCCCCTCTGTTGCAGGGAGGTATGGACCTGTTGTCAGCCCAAGCAGACCTGAAGGAGTTGGCTGGAGACTCCAGTTGGGTCATTCCTCCCCATGAGGAGGAATCGGATTGGAGACTCAGTTAAAGCAGTTTGGGCGGGCCATGCGGTTTATGCCTGTAATCCCAGCACTTTGAGAGGATGAGGCAGGCAGATCGCTTGAGCCTAGGAGTTTGAGACCAGCCTTGGCAACATGGTGAATCCCTGCCTCTACAACAAAAAATAGAAAAATTAGGCATGGTGGTGTGTCCATAGTTCAGCTGCTTGGGAGGCTATGACAGGAAATCACTTGAGCCCGAGAGGCAGAAGTTGCAGTGAGCTGAGATGGACCCATTGCACCCCAGTTTGGGCAATGGGAGTGAAACCCTGTTTCAGAGGCAGTCTGGCTACATTTTCGTAGAGCAGTTGTGCTATGCTGGGGGTTTGCTTCAGCCCTGGACACTCCAAAGCTCAAAGACCAGAATAGCTAAGAGGCCCAAACAGCAAAGATGGTGACTCGCCCCTCCCTCTGCGACATCCATCCCAGGGAGGCGTGAAACCTCTCAGCTAATGAACACTGGTGAGGATAGCTGGAGACCCCACCTAGTGATGAGAAATGGTTTCAGAGACCCCCTTGAAAAAGCAGTTTGGCTGTGTTTTGGTAGGGTAGCTATGCTGTGCTGGGATCTACTTCAGCCCTTGGTCATATTGGACTCCCCAAAATCCAAAGAATAGAATAGCTAAGTTACTCAAGCAGCAAAGTTCGTGGCCTGCCCCCCTCTCTGGGATCTCTGTCCCAAGAAGTTTTGAAATCTCTGTTGACCAGAGAGCACTGGTGGGGGTGGCTGGAGGCCCCAGGTAGGAATGCCTGCCCAGTGAGGAGGAACAGTACTAGGGACCTGCTTAAAAAAGCAGTCTGGCCATGTTTCACAGGGTAGCTGTACTGTGTTGGGTACCGCTTCTGCCTGGTCAGAGGTTGGCTTGGACTCTCCAAAGCCTGAAGACTGTAAATGCTATCACCCAAATAGCAGATAGCAGCCCACCCCTCCTGCTGGGAGCTCCATCCCAGGGAGGCTTCAAATCTCTGTTAGCTGGAGAACACCGGTGCAGGTGGCTGGAGGCTCTGGTGATCCTCTCCAGTGAGGAGGGATTAGGGACCTGCTTAAAAAGGGAGTCTGACCACATTTAATCTAGCAGCTATGCTGCGCTGGGACATCCCTTCCACTCCTGGTCAGCTTGGACTCTCTAAAGCTTGAAGGCTGGAACAGCCCAAACAGCAAAGATAGCAGCCCGCTGCTCCCCACCAGGAGTTTTATCCTAGGGAAGTGGAATGCTGCTACCAGTGGCTGTAGCAGCATTCCTCTTGTGAGGTTTTGTGAAAGTGGGGCCTGCAGACTGTCACTGCTCAGCCCCCTGGATTCAGCCTCTTTCCTGCTGGTATGTACAGGGGTCTAACCTCCCGCTTTGCTGGAGTTGCAACTACTTTTGCTGGGAATTCTGGAGAGCCCGAGTATCTAGGCTTTCCTAGGTCTCCACATGTGCCTGAGTGGCTCTTCTGTTGAGACCATGTAGCTCTGTGTGTCAGACTGAATGTCCTGGTGAAGTGGGTACACGAGGAAATCTCCTGACTCAAGGGTTGCAAACAACCATGTGAAAAGTATGGGTTTTTGGGGTTGCACATTCACACACCACTTCCCTGGGTGAGGGAGGTTTCCTTGGCTCCATGTTGCTCCTGGGTGGACCATCATCCTGCCTCCCTTTTTCTCCATTCTCTGTGGGTCAGATTGTTTCCTTGATTAGTCCCAATGTGAGTACTTGGATGTTTCAGTTGAAGGTGCTGTGTTTACTCGCCCTTTCTGTTCCTCTCCATGAGAGCCACATACATTATCTGTTTCTAGTTGACCATCTTGGCCACCTCTAGCATGTAGAATCTTTTAAAATATATTGAGACTTGTTTTATAGCCCCAAACACAGCTGATCTTTGTTAATTTTCCATATGTTCTTAAAAAGAATGTGTATTCTGCCAGCGCAGTCAAATTAGAACTCAAGATTAAGAAACACACTCAAAACCATAGAATTACATGAAAACTGAAAAACTTGCTCCTGAATGACAAATGGATGCCCAGGAGGCAGAGGTTGCAGTGAGCTGAGATGGCGCCATTGCACTCCAGTCTGGGTAACAAGAGCGAAACTCCATCTCAAAAAAAAAAAATGAAGGCAGAAATAAAAATGTTCTTTGAAACCAATAAGAATGAAGACACAACATACCAGAATCTCTGGGACACATTTAAAACAGTGTCTAGAGGGAAATTTATAGTAATAAATGCCCACAGGAGAAGAGAGGAAAGATCTAAAATTGATACCCTATCATCAAAATTGAAAGAGCTCCAGGAACAAGATTTAAAAAACTCAAAAGCGAGCAGAAGACAAGAAATACCTAAGATCAGAGAAGAACTAAAGGAGATAGAGACACACAAAAAAAAATCCTTCAAAAAAATCAATAAATCCAGGAGCTGGGTTTTTGAAAAGATCAACAAACTAGCCAGACTAATAAAAAAGAAAAGAGAGAAGAATGGAATAGATGCGATAAAAAATGATAAAGGGGAGATCACCACTGATTCCACAGAAATACAAACTACCATCAGAGAATACTACAAACAGCTCTATGCACATAAACCAGTGAATCTGGAAGAAATGGATAAATTCCTGGACACTTGCCTCCTGCCAAGCCTAAACCAGGAAGAAGCCGAAACCCTGAACAGACCCATAACAAGGTCTGAAGTTGAGGCAGCAATTAAGAGCTTACCACCCAAAAAAAGCCCAGGTCCAGATGGGTTCACAGCTGAATTCTACCAGACATACAAAGAGGAGCTGGTACCATTTCTTCTGAAACTATTCCAAACAATACAAAAAGAGGGAATTCTTCCCAAATCATTTTATGAGACCAACATCATCCTGATTCCAAAACCTGGCAGAGACTCAACAAGAAAAGAAAACTTCAGGCCAATATCCATGATGAACATAGATGCAAAAATCTTCAATAAAATACTGACAAGCCGATTGCAACAGCACATCAAAAAGCTTATCCACCATGATCAAGTAGGCTTCATCCCGGGGATGCAAGGCTGGTTCAACATACGCAAGTCTATAAACGTAATTCACCAGATCGACAGAACCAAAGACAAAAACCACATGATTATCTCAACTGATGCAGAGAAGGTCTTTGACAAAATTCAACAGCCCTTTATGCTAAAAACACTCAATAAGCTAGGTATCAATGGAACGTATCCCAAAATAATAAAAGCTATTTATGACAAACCCACAGCCAATATCTTATTGAATGGGCAAAAACTGGAAGCATTCCCTTTGAAATCTGGCATTAGACAAGGATGCCCTCTCTCACCACTCCTATTCAATATGGTATTGGAAGTTCTAGACAGAGCAATCAGGTAAGAAAAAGAAATAAAGCGTATTCAGTTAGGAAAGGAGGAAGTCAAATTGTCTCTATTTGCAGACAACATGATTGTATATCTAGAAGACCCCATCGTCTCAGCCCAAAATCTCCTGAAACTAATAAGCAACTTCAGCAAAGTCTCAGGATACAAAATCAATGTTCAGAAATCACAAGCATTCCTATATACCAATAACAAACAGCCAAATCATGAGTGAACTCCCATTCACAATTGCTACAAAGAGAATAAAATACCTAGGAATACAACTAACAAGGGATGTAAAGGACCTCTTCGAGGACAATTACAAACCACTGCTCAAGGAAATAAGAGAGAACACAGACAGATGGAAAAACATCCCATGCTCATGGTTAGGAAGAATCAATATGGTGAAAATGGCCATACTGCCCAAAGTAATTTACAGATTGAATGCTATCCCCATCAGCTACCATTGACCTTCTTCACAGAACTGGAAAAAACCACTTTAAACTTCATATGGAACCAAAAGAGAGCCCACATAGCCAAGACAATCCTAAGCAAAAGGAACAAAGCTGGAGGCATCATGCTACCAGACTACAAGGCTATACTAATCAAAACAGCATGGTACCGGTACCAAAACAGAGATACAGACCAATGGAACAGAACAGAGGTCCCAGAAGCAATGCCACACATCTACAACCATCTGATCTTTGACAAACCTGACATAAACAAGCAATGGGGAAAGGATTTGCTGTTCAATAAATGGTGTTGGGGAAACTGGCTAGCCATGTGCAGAAAGCTGAAACTGGACCTCTTACTTAGACCTTACGCTAAAATTAAACAGATTAAAGATTTCAACATAAGACCTAACACCATAAAAACCCTAGATGAATACCTAGGCAATACCATTCAGGATGTAGGCATAGGCAAGGATTTCATGACTAAAACAGCAAAAGCCACAGCAACAAAAGCCAAAATAGACAAACAGGGTCTAATTAAACTCCAGAACTTCTGCACAGCAAAAGAAACAATCATTAGAGTGAACGCAACCAATAGAATGAGAAAAATTTTTGCAATCTACCCATCTGATAAAGGGCTAATATCCAGAATCTACAAAGGACTAAAGCAGATTTACAAGAAAAAAACAAGCCCATTCAAAAGTGGGCGAAGGATATGAACAGACACTTTACAAAAGAAGACATACATGAGGCCAACAAACATAAGAAAAAATGCTCATTATTACTGGTCATTAGAGAAATGCAAATCAAAACCACATGGAGATAACATCTCATGCCAGTTAGAATGGTGATCATTAAAAAATCTGGAGACAACAGATGCTGGAGAAGATGTGGAGGAGAAGGAATACTTTGACAATGTTGGTGGGAGTGTAAATCAGTTCAACCCTTGTGGAAGACAGTGTGGCAATTCCTCAAGGATCTAGAACCAGAGACTCCATTTGACCCAGCAATCTCATTACTGGGTATACACCCAAAGGATTAAAAATTGTTCTATAAAGACACATGCACATGTATGTTCACTGCAGCACTATTTACAATAACAAAGAGCTGGAACCAGCCTAAATGCCCATCAATGATAGACTAGACAAAGAAAATGTGGCACATATACACCATGGAGTACTATGCAGCCATAACAAACGATGAGTTAGTGTCCTTTTTTTTTTTTT
>NW_016107673.1:1504529-1509048 GCF_001604975.1 Cebus imitator
TCACTCTTATTGCCCAGGCTAGAGTGCAAAGGCTTGATCTTGGCTCACTGCAACATCTGCCTTCTGGGTTCAAGCAATTCTCCTGCCTCAGCTTCCACAGTAGCTGAGATTATAGGCATGCACGACCATGCCCAGCTAATTTTTTTGTTTTTGTTTTTGTTTTTTTTTAGTAGAGATGTAGTTTTACCATGTTGGTCAGGCTGGTTTCAAACTCCTGACCTGAAGTGATCCACCTGCTTTGGCCACCCAAAGTGCTGGGATTACAGATGTGAGCCACTGTGTCCAGTCAAGTAGTGCTTTTTTACAGGTAAGGTGAAATGTAGAATCTGAAATCATATCAATGAACTTTTTCTACTCTTAATATTAGTATCCATTGGTCCATCTTGGACTTGAATGGATCTTTCATGCGTGCATGATCTTGTAACTTCAAGCATTGGTCATACGGAAAATGTTTACTAGGTTATATAGATCCTCTCATTAATTCCTACAATTATACAATATTTTTAAATTGTATTCATATATCACCATTGACTTAACCTGAAAAGTCTTTAAATATTAGAAAACTGTCAAGGCTACAGTAGTGGATGCACGACTTCAAAATTCTAATTTTTTCATTTTAATTTTTATTATTTTTTTCTTGACACGGTGATTGTAAACTTTAAACGTGTAGTGAGTCCTCTTTAAAATTACAGACTCATTTTGTTTCTTTTTTTAAATTTTACTTTAAGTTCTGGGTTATATGTGCAGAACTGGCAGGTTTGTTACATAGATATACATATGCCATGGTGGTTGGCTGCATCCATCATCCCGTAATCTACATTAGGTATTTCTCCTAATGTTATCCTTCCCTTAGCTCCCCAATCCCTCGACAAGCCCTGGTGTGTGATGTTCCCCTCCCTCTGTCCATGTGTCCCCATTTTTCAACTCCCACTTATGAGTCAGAATATGCACTGTTTGGTTTTCTGCTCTTGTGTCAGTTTGCTGAGAATGAGGGTTTCCAGCTTCATCCATGTCCTTGCAAAGGACTTGAACTCATCTTTTTTATGGCCACATAGTATTCCATGGTGTATATGTGCCACATTTTCTTTATCCAGTCTATCATTGATGGGCATTTGGGTTAGTTCCAAGTCATTGCTATTGTAAATAGTGCCACAATAAACATACATGTGCATGTATCTTTATAATATAACAATTTATAATTCTTTGGGTATATACCCAGTAATGGGATTGCTGGGTCAAATGGAATTTGTATTTCTAGGTCTTTGAGGAATCGCCACACTGTCTTCCACAATGGTTGAACTACTTTACCCTCCCACTAACAGTGTAAAAGCGTTCCTATTTCTCCACCTCCTCTTCAGTATCTGTTGTCTCCTGACTTTTTAATGATATCCATTCTAACTGGTGTGAGATGGTATCCCAATGTGGTTTTAATTTGCATTTCTCAAATGGCTGTGATGATGAGCTTTTTTTCCCATGTTTGTTAGCTGCATAGATGTCTCTTTTGAGAAGTGTCTATTCATATCCTCTGCCCACTTTTTGATGTTTTTTTTTTTTCTGTACTTTTTTTTTCCTTAAGTTCTTTGTTGATTCTAGATATTAGCCTTTGTCAGGAAGACGGCAAAAATTTTCTCCCATTCTGTAGGTTGCCTGTTCACTCTGATGTTAGTTTCTTTTGCTATGCTGAAGCTCTTAAGTTTGATTAGATTCCATTTGTCTGTTTTGGCTTTTGTTGCCATTGTTTTTGGTGTTTTAGTCAGAAAGTCTTTGCCCATGCCTATGTCCTGAATGGTATGCCTGGGTTTTTGGTAGATTACGGGGTGATGGATGCAGCCAACCACCACGGCATATGTAAACCTATGGTATTCTAGGGTTTTTATGGTTTTAGGTCTTACATTTAAGTCTTTAATATATCTTGAGTTAATTTTTTGTATAAGATGTAAGGAAGGGATCCAGTTTCAGCTTTCTGCATATGGCTAGCCAGTTTTCCTAGCACCATTTATTAAATAGGGAATCCTTTCCCCATTGCTTGTTTTTGTCAGGTTTGTCAAAGATCAGATGGTTGTAGGGGTGTGGTGGTATTTCTGTGGACTCTGTTCTGTTCCATTGGTCTATGTATCTTTTGGTACCAGTACCACGTTGTTTTTGTTACCATAGGCTTGTAGTGTAGTTTGAAGTCGGGTAGTGTGATGCCTCCAGCTGTGTTCTTTTTGTTTAGGATAGCTGTGCAGGTTCCATATGAAATTTAAGGTGCTTTTTTCCAATACTGCGAAGAAAGACAATGGTAGTTTGATGGGGATAGCATTGAATATATAGATTACTTATGGCCATTTTCATGATACTGATTCTTCTTAACCATGAGTATGGAATGTTTTCCCACCTGTTTGTGTTCTGTTTTATTTTCTTGAGCAGTGGTTTGTAGTTCTCCTTGAAGAGATTCTTCACATCCCTTGTAAGTTGTATTCCTAGGTATTTAATTCTCTTTGTAGCAATTGGGAATGGGAGTTCACTCATGATTTGGCTGTCTGTCTGTCTGTTATTTGTGTATAGGAATGGTTGTGAGTTTTGCACTTGTATCTTGTATCCTGAGACTTTGCTGAAGTTGCTTATTAGCTTAAGGAGATTTTGGGCTGAGATGATGTGGTTTTCTAAATATAAAGTCATGTCACCTGCAAAAAGAGAAAATTTGACTTTCTCTTGACCTTTCTGAATACACTTTATTTCTTTTTATTGCCTGATTGCCTGGCCAGAACTTCGAATACTATGTTGAATAGAAGTGGTGAGAAAGGGTATCTTTGTCTTGTGCCAGTTTTCAAAGGGAATGCTTCCATTTTTTGCCCATTCAGTATGATATTGGCTGTGGGTTTGTCACAAATAGCTCTTACTATTTTGATACAATTCCATTAATACCAACTTTAAGAGTTTTTAGCATGAAGAGTAGTTAAATTTTGTCAAAGACCTTCTCTGCATCTATTGAGATAATCATGTGGATTTTGTCTTTGGTTCTGTTTGAGTGATGGATTATATTTATCAATTTGCATATGTTGAACCACCCTTGCATTCCAGGGATAAAGCTGACTTGATCATGATGGATAAGCTTCTTAATGTGCTGTTGGATTCAGTTTGCCAGTATTTTATTGAGGAATTTTGCATCAATGTTCATCACGGATATTGGCCTGAAATTTTCTTTTTTAGTTGAGTCTCTGCCAGGTTTTGGCATTAGGATGATGTTGGTCTCATAAAATGAGTCAGGGAGGATTCCTTCTTTTTCTATTGTTTCAGAAGGAATGGTGCCAGCTCTTCTTTGTACCTATGGTAGAATTCGGCTGTGAATCTGTCTGGTCCTGGACTTTTTTTTGTTGGCAGGCTATTACTTGCTGCCTCAATTTCAGACCTTGTTACTGGTCTATTCAGGGATTCAATTTCTTCCTGGTTTAGTCTTAGGAGGGCGTAAATGTCCAGAAGTTTATCCATTTCTTCTAGATTTTGTGTTTTATTTATGAAGAACTGTTCATAGTATTCACTGAAAGATAGTTTGTATTTCTATGGGATTGGTGGTGATATTGCCTTTATCATTTTTTATTACATCTATTTCTCTTCTCTTTTTTTATTAATCTGGCTAGTGGTCTGTCTATTTTGTTGATCTTTTCAAAAAGCCAGCTCCTGGATTCATTGATTGCCACCCCGCCACCGCACCAGGGTCTCTCTCTCCTTCAGTTCTGCTCTGATCTTAGTTTTTCTTGTCTTCTGCTAGGTTTTGAGTTTTTTTTAGTCTTGTTCCTCTAGCTCTTTCAATTGTGATGATAGGGTGTCAATTTTTGATCTTTCCTGCTTTGTATTTTGGGCATTTAGTGCTATAAATTTCCCTCTACACACTGCTTCAAATGTGTCCCAGAGATTCTGGTATGTTGTGTCTTTGTTCTCATTGGTTTCAAAGAACATCATTATTTCTGCCTTCATTATTTACCCAGTAGTCATTCAGGAGAAGGTTGTACAGTTTCCATGTAGTTATGCCATTTTGAGTGAGTTTCTTAATCCTGAGTTCCAATTTGATTGCACTGTAGTCTGAGACTCTTACTATTTCTGTTCTTTGGCATTTGCTGAGGAGTGTTTTAGTTATGTGGTCAATTTTAGAATAGGTGTGGTGTGGTGCTGAGCAGAGTGTATATTCTGTTGATTTGGAGTGGGGGGTTCTATAGCTGTCTATTAGGTCTGCTTGGTCCAGAGCTGGGTTGAAATCCTGTATATTCTCGTTAATTTTCTGTTTCATTGATCTGTCCAATATTGACAGTGGGGTGTTAGTTTCCCACCATTATTGTGTGGGAGACCAAGTCTCTTTGTAGGTCTGTAAGAACTGCTTTATGAATTTGGGTGCTTTTTGCATTGGGTGCATACATATTTAGGATTGTTAGCTATTGTTGCATTGATCCCTTTATCATTATGTAATGCCCTTCTTTGTCTCTGTTGTCTTTGTTGGTTTAAAGTCTGTTTTATTGGACACTAGGATTGCAACTCCTGCTTT
>NW_016107673.1:1509120-1516802 GCF_001604975.1 Cebus imitator
TATTTAATTAGGTAGTTTTCTTTTTTCTATTTGCTTAGTAAATACTCCTCCATCCCTTTATTTTGAGCCTTTGCATGTCTTTGCACATGAGATGGGTTTCCTGAATACAGCACACTGATGGGTCTTGATTCTTTTTCTTTTTATTTACTTTTATTTTTTATATATTTTATTGCATTTTAAGTTTTGAGGTACATGTGAAGAACATGCAGGATTGTTGCATAGGTACACACATGGCAATGTGGCTTGCTGCCTCCATCCCCCCAACACGTACATCTGGCATTTCTCCCCATGTTATCCCTCCCCAACTCCCCACCACCCACTGTCCCTCCCCTAGTTCCCCCCACCACAGACCCCAGTGTGTGATGTTCCCCTCCCTGTGTCCATGTGTTCTCTTTGTTCGACACCCACCTATGAGTGAGAACATGGGTTGTTTTTCTGTTCTTGTGTCAGTTTGCTGAGAATGATGGTTTCCAGGTTCATCCATGTTACTACAAGGGACACGAACTCATCGTTTTTTATAGCTGCATAATATTCCATGGTGTATATGTGCCACATTTTCCCTGTCCAGTCTATCATCAATGAGCATTTGGGTTGGTTCCAAGTGTTTGCTATTGTAAACCATGCTGCAGTGAACATTCGTGTACATGTGTCCTTATAATAGAAGGATTTATAATCCTTTGGGTATATACCCGGTAATGGGATTGCTGGGTCAAATGGAATTTCTATTTCTAGGTCCTTGAGGAACTGCCACACTGTCTTCCACAATGGTTGAACTAATTTACACTCCCACCAACGGTGTAAAAGTGTTCCTATTTCTCCACATCCTCTCCAGCATCTATTGTCTCCAGATTTTTTAATGATTGCCATTCTAATTGGCGTGAGATGGTATCTCAATGTGGTTTTGACTTGCATTTCTCTAATGACCAGTGATGATGAACATTTTCTCATATGTTTCTTGGCCTCATATATGTCTTCTTTTGTAAAGTGTCTCTTCATATCCTATGTCCACTCTTGAATGGGCTTGTTTTTTTCTTGCAAATCTGTTTTAGTTTTTTGTAGATTCTGGATATCAGCCCTTTGTCAGATGGGTAGATTACAAAAATTTTTTATTATTCTGTTTGTTGCTAGTTCACTCTAGTGACTATTTGTTTTGCTGTGCAGAAGTTCTGGAGTTTAATTAGGTCTCATTTGTCTATTTTGGCTTTTGTTGCCAATGCTTTTGGTGTTTTAGTCACGAAGTCCTTGCCTATGCCTATGCCTACGTCCTGAATGGTTTTGCCTATATTTTCTTCCAGGAGTTTTATAGTGTTAGGTCTTACATTTATGGCTTTAATCCATCTGGAGTTAATTTTAGTGTAAGGAGTCCAGTTTCTGCTTTCTGCACATGGCTAGCCAGTTTTCCCAACACCATTTATTGAACAGGGAATCCTTTCCCCATTGCTTGTTTTTGTGAGGTTTGTCAAAGATCAGATGGTTGTAGATGTGTGGCATTGCCTCCGAGGCCTCTGTTCTGTTCATTGGTCTATATCTCTGTTTTGGTACCTGTACCATGCTGTTCTGATTACTGTAGCCTTGTAGTATAGTTTGACATGAGGTAGCATGGTGCCTCCAGCTTTGTTCTTTTTGCTTAGAATTGACTTGGCTATGTGGGCTCTCTTTTGGTTCCATATGAAGTTTAAGGTGGTTTTTTTCCAGTTCTATGAAGAAGGTCACTGGTAGCTTGACGGGGATAGCATTGAATCTATAAATTACTTTGGGCAGTATGGCTATTTTCACAATATTGGTTCTTCCTAACAATGAGCATGGAATGTTTCTCCATCTGTTTGTGTCCTCTCTTATTTTGTTGAGCAGTGGTTTGTAGTTCTCCGTTAAGAGCTCCTTTATGTTCTTTGTTAGTTGTATTCCTAGGTATTTTATTCTCTTTGTAGCAATTGTGAATGGCAGTTCATTCTTGATTTGGCTCTCTTTAAGTCTGTTACTGCTGTATAGGAGTGCTTGTGATTTTTGCACATTAATTTTCTATCCTGAGACTTTGTTGAAGTTGATTATCAGTTTCAGGAGATTTTGGGTCAAGACTACAGGGTCTTCTAAATATCCAGTCATTTCACCTGCAAATAGAGACAATTTGACTTCCTCCTTTCCTAATTGAATAAGCTTTATTTCTTTTTCTTGCCTGATTGCTCTGGCTAGAACTTCCAATACTATATTGAATAGGAGTGGTGAGAGAGGGCATCCTTGTCTAGCGCCAGATTTCAAAGGGAATGCTTCCAGTTTTTGCCCATTCAATATGATATTGGCTGTGGGTTTGTCATAATAGCTTTTATTATTTTGAGATATGTTCAGTCAGTACCTAGTTTTTTGAGAGTTTTTAGCATAAAGTGCTGTTGAATTTTGTCACAGGCCTTCTCTGAATCTATTGAGATAATCATGTGTTTTTTGTCTTTGGTTCTTTTTATGTGGTGAATTATGTTTATAGACTTGTGTATGTTGAACCAGCCTTGCATTCTGGGATGAAGCCTACTTGATCATGGTGGATAAGCTTCTTGACGTGCTGTTGGATTCGGTTTGCCAGTATTTTATTGAGGAATTTTGCATCAATGTTCATCATGGATATTGGCCTGAAGTTTTCTTTTCTTGTTGAGTCTCTGCCCAGTTTTGGTATCAGGATAATGTTGGTCTCATAAACAATTTAGGAAGGATTCCCTCTTTTTGGATTGTTTGGAATAGTTTCAGAAGGAGTGGTACTAGGTTCTCTTTGTATGTCTGGTAGAATTTGGCTGTGAACCCATCTGGACCTGGGCTTTTTTGGTTGGTTGGTAGGCTATTAACTGCTGCCTCAACTTCAGCCCTTGTTACTGGTCTATTCAGGGTTTTGATTTCTTCCTGGTTTAGGCTTGGGAGGATGCAAGTGTTCAGGAATTTATCCATTTCTTACAGGTTTACTGGTTTATGTGCATAGAGTTGTTTGTAGTAATCTGTGATGGTGATTTGTATTTCTGTGAAATCTGTGGTGATATCTCCTTTATCGTTTTTATTGCATCTATTTGATTATTCTCTTTTCTTTTTTATTAATCTGGCTAGTGGTCTATTTTGTTGATCTTTTCAAAAAGCCAATTCCTGATTTATCTATTATTTTTTTTTTGAAGGGTTTTTTTGTGTGTCTCTGCCTCCTTCAGTTTTGCTCTGATCTTAGTTATTTCTTGTCTTCTGCTAGGTTTTGAGTTTTTTATCTTCCTCCTCTAGCTCTTTCAGTATTGATGATAGGGTGTTGATTTTAGATCTTTCCTTGCTTCTCATGTGGGAATTTATTGCTATATATTTTTCTCTAGACACTGCTTTAAATGTGTCCCAGAGATTCTGATACGTTGTGTCTTCGTTCTCGCTGGTTTCTAAGAAGATCTTTATTTCTGCTTTCATTTCACTGTTTATCCAGTCAACATTCAAGACCCATTTGTTCAGTTTCCATGAAGCTGTGCGATTCTGAGTTAGTTTCTGAATTCTGAGTTCTAACTTGTTTGCACTGTGGTCTGAGAGACTGATATGATTTTCGTTGTTTTGCATTTGCTAAGGAGTGATTTACTTCCAATTATGCGGTCAATTTTAGAGTAGGTGTGATGTGATGCTGAGAAGAATGTACATTCTGTGGATTTGGAGTGGAGAGTTCTGTAAATGTCTATTAGGTTTGCTTGGTCCAGGTCTGAGTTCAAGAACTGGATATCCTTGTTAATTTTCTGTCTGGTTGATCTGTCTAATATTGACAATGGGGTGTTAAAGTCTCACACTATTATTGTGTGGGAGTCTAAGTCTCTTTGTAAGTCATTAAGAACTTGCTTTATGTATCTGGTTGCTCCTGTATTGGGTGCATATATATTTAGGATCATTAACTCCTCTTGTTGCATTGATACTGTTGCCATTATGTAATGTCCTTCTTTGTCTCTTTTGATCTTTGTTAGTTTAAAGTTTATTTTGTCAGAGACTAGGACTGCAACTCCTGCTTTTTTTGGCTCTCCATTTGCTTGGTAAATCTTCCTCCATCCCTTTATTTTGAGCCTTTGTGTATCCTTGCATGTGAGATGGGCTTCCTGCATACAGCACACCAATGGGTTTTGACGTTTTATCCAATTTGCCAGTCTGTGTCTTTTTCTTGGGGCATTTAGCCCATTTACGTTTAGGGTTAATATTGTTATGTGTGAAATTGATCCTGCCATTTTGATGCTAGCTGGTTGTTTTGCATGTTAGTTCATGTAGTTTCTTCATTGTGTCGATGCTCTTTACTATTTGGTATGTTTTTGGAGTGGCTGGTACTGGTTTTCCTTTCTACATTTAGAGCTTCTTTCAGGAGCTCTTGTAAAGCAGGCCTGGTGGTGATGAAATCTCTGAGTAATTGCTTGTTTGTAAAGGATTTTATTTGTCCTTTGCTTATGAAACTTAGTTTGGCTGGCTATGAAACTCTAGGTTGAAAGTTCTTTTCTTTAAGGATGTTGAATATTGGACCCCACTCTCTTCTGGCTTGTAGGTTTTCTGCTGAGAGAGCCCACTGTGAGTCTGATGGGTTTCCCTTTGTGGGTAACCTGATCTTTCTCTCTGGCTGCCCTTAGTATTTTCTCCTTCATTTCAACCCTGGTGAATCTGAAGATTATGTGCCTTGGGGTTGCTCTTTTTGAGGAGTATCTTTGTGGTGTTCTCTGTATTTCCTGGACTTGAATATTGGCCTGCCTTGCTAGGTTGGGGAAGTTTTCCTAGATAGTATCCTGAAGCATGTGTTCCACCTTGGATTCATTCTCTCTGTCACATTCAGGTACACCTATCAAAGGTAGATTAGGTCTTTCCACATAATCCTATATTTCTTGGTGGTTTTGTTCATTTCTTTTTAATCTTGCCTTCTCATTTTATTTCATTGAGTTGATCTTTGACCTCTGATATCCTTTCTTCTGCTTGGGCAATTGGGCTACTGAGACTTGTGTATGCTTCGCGAAGTTCTCGTATTGTGTTTTTCAGCTCCATCAATTTATTTATGTTCCTCTCTAAGCTGTTTATTCTCATTAGTATTTTGTCAAACCTTTTTTCAAGGTTCTTAGTTTCTTTGTATTGGGTTAGAACATGTTCTTTTAGCTCAGAGAAATTTCTTATTACCCACCTTCTGAAGCCTGTTTCTGTCAATTCGTCAGACTCATTCTCCATCCAGCCTTGTTCCCTTGTTGGTGAGGAGTTGCAATCCCCTGGAGGAGGAGAGGCATTCTGGTTTTGGGTGTTTTCATCCTTTTTCCATTGGTTTCTTCCCAACTTTGTGGACTTATTTACCTGTGGTTTTTGTAGTTGTTGACTTTCAGATGGGGTGTCTGAGTGGACGTCCAGTTTGTTGGTGATGAAGTTATTTCTTTCTGTTTCTTAGTTTTCCTGCTAACAGTCAGGCCCCTCTGCTGTAGGACTGCTAGAGATCCACTCCAGACCCTGCTTGCCTGGGGATCACCTGCAGTGGCTGCAGAACAGTAAGGGTTGCTGCCAATTTCTTCTGCTTCTTTGTCCCAGAAGGATACCTGCCAGATGTCAGTCTGAGCTCTCCTTTATGAGGTGACTCTTTGGATATACGGGGCCCAGGGATCTGCTTGAGGAGACAGTCTGTCTTTTATAGGAGCTCAAGTGCTGAGCTGTGAGCTGTGTTGTTCTGTTCAGAGCTGTTGGGCAAGTATGTTTAAGTTTGCTGCAGCACAACTCATAACCACCTTTTTTTCCCCCAGATGCTCTGTCCTGGGAAAGTAGGGCTTTATTTATAAGTTTCTGTTGTGCTACTGCCTTTTTTCAGGGATGCCCTGCCCTGTGAGGACGTAGCCTAGTCACAGTTTGCAAGCAGAGGCATTGCTTAGCTGCTGTGGGCTCTGCCCAGCAGCTCTGTGAACTTCCTTGCAGTTTTGTTTATAGGGGTATAGTTAGAACTGCCTTGGCAATGGCAATCTGCCTCAGTAGTGGCGGGCTGCCTCGGTAGTGGCGGACCTTCCCGGTTCCACTGTGCTTGCTGTGAAACTCTCAATCCAGAGCATTTCTGATTGCTGATCTTTGTGGGGGTGGGACTGGCTGAGCCAGATCATCTGGCTCCATGTTTCAGTCCCCATTTTTCTCAGTTGAACAGGTGACCTGTCTCCCAGGTGTTCCAGTCGCCAGTTGAAACGGTGCCCAAATTTGTGTGAGTTTTTGTGTGGAGACCCACTATGCTGGCTGCAACAGCTGCACTGGAGACTCATGGTACTTTTTCACCCGAGAATCTCCTGGCCTGGATCCCTGTTTCTGTTCTGTTTTTTTCCAGTTGAATGGGCAACTCTGTCTCCCAGGCGTTACAGTTGACAGTTGAAAAGGTGCCTGGATTTGAGTTTTTGTGCTGAGACCCACTGCACTGGCTGAAACAGCTGCACTGGAGACTTGTGGCACTTCCCACAACCCCCCTCCCCCCACCGGGAATATTCTGGCCTGGCTCCCTGTTTCAGTCCCCTTTTTATCAGTTCAGTGGGCAACTCTGTCTCCCAGGCGTTCCAGTCACGTGTTGAAAAGGTGCCCAGATTTGTGTGAGTTTTTGTGTGGAGACCCGCTGCGCCAGCTAAAACAGCCACACTGGAGACTTGTGATGCTTTTCTGCCCTGGAACTTCCTGGCTTGACTCCTCATTTCAGTCTCCTTTTTATCAGTTGAACGGGCAACACTGTCTTGCAGGCGTTCCAGTCGCCAGTTGAAATAGCACCTGGATTTGCGTGAGTTTTTTTGTGGAGACCCACCCCACTGGCTGAAACAGCCATGCTGGAGACTTGTGGCCCTTTTCTGCCTGGGAATCTCCTGCTTTGTGGGCAATAAAAATTTGTTTGGAAATGCAGTGACCACTCACCCTCTGCATTTTCACTGGGAGCTGCAATCCAGAGCTGTTCCTTTTTGGCCATCTTGGATCCCTCCAGGTCTTGACTCTTTATCTTTGTCATTTTGTGTCTTTTAATTGAAGCACTTAGCCCATTTACATTTAAGGTTAATATTGTTACATGTGAATTTGATCCTGCCATTATAATGCCAGCCGGTTATTTTGCCCATTAGTTGATGTAGTTTCTTCATAGTGTCAATGGTCTTTACAACTTGGTATATTTTTGCAGTGGGTGGTACTGGTTGTTCCATTCCATATTTAGTGTTTCCTTCAGGAGCTCTTGTAGGGCAGGCTTGGTGTTGACAAAATCTCTCAGCATTGCTTGTCTGCAAAGGATTCTATTTCTTTTTCCCTTATGAAGCCTAGTTTGGGTGGATATGAAATTCTAGATAGAAAATTCTTTTCTTTAAGAATGTTACATGTTGGCCCCCACTCTTTTCTGGCTTGTAGGGTTCCTGCTGAGAGATCCGTATTAGTCTGATGGGCTTCCCTTTGTGGGTAACCCAGCCTTTTACTCTGGCTACACTTAGCATTTTTCCTTCATTTCAACCTTGGTGAATCTGATGATTGTGTCTTGTGGTTGCTCTTCTTGAGGAGTATCTTTGTGGTGTTCTCTGTATTTCCTGAATTTGAATGTTGGCTTGCCTTGCTAGGTTGGGAAAGTTCTCCTGGTTAGTATCCTGAAGAGCATTTTCCAACTAGGTTTTATTCTCACCGATACTTTCAGGTACACCAATCAAATGTTGATTTGGTCTTTTCATAAAATCCCATATTTATTGGAGGCT
>NW_016107673.1:1517038-1527072 GCF_001604975.1 Cebus imitator
ACGTTTTTTCGAGGTTCTTAACTTCCTTGCATTGGGTTAGAACATGCTCCTTTAGCGCAGGAGAGTTTGTTAATACTCACCTTCTGAACTCTGCTTCCGTCAATTCGTCCAGTTTTGTTTCCTTGCTGGTGAGGAGCTGTGATCCCTTAAAGGAGAAGAGGCATTCTGGTTTTGGGAATTTTCATCCCTTTAGCATTGGTTTCTTCCCATCTTTGTAGGTTTATCTCCTTTGGTCTTTGAGGTCAGTGACCTCAGGATGGGGTCTCTGAGCAGATGTCCTTTTTGTTGATGTTGAAGCTATTTCTTTCTGTTTGTTAGTTTTCCTTCTAACAGTCTGGCCCCTATGCTACAGGTCTGCTGGACTTTGCTGAAGGTCCACTCCAGACCCCGCTTTCTTGGGAATCACCAGCGGAGGCTGCAGAACAGCAAAGATTGCTGCCTGTTCCTTCTTCTGGTACCTTCGTCTCAGAGGGGTACCTGCCAGATGCCAGCCAGATCTCTCCTGTATGAGACGTCTGTCAGCCTCTACTGGGAGGGATCTCCCAGTCAGGATACATGGGAGTCAGGGAGCCACTTGAGGAAGCCTTCTGTCCCATATCAGAGCTCAAAGGCTGTTTTGGGAAATCCATTATCCTCTTCAGAGCTGCCAGGTAGGGACGTTTAGGTCTGCTGAGGCTGTACTCTCAACTGTCCCTTTTCCCAGGTGTTGTGTCCCAGGAAGGTGGGGGCTTTATTTATAAAGTCTTTGGGGCTGCAGCCTTTTTTTAGAGGTGCTCTGCCCAGCAAGGACATGTAGTGAGACAGTGCCTACAGCTGCTGAACTGTGTTGGGCTCTGCCCAGTTCAGATTTCCCAGCAGCTTTGCTTACACTCTAGGGTTAAAACCACCTACCAGAGTCCCAGCAATGGTGGATGCCCCTACCCCACCGAGCTTGAAAGACCCAGGTCGAGCTCAAACCACTGTGCTGTCTGCAAGAATTTCAAGCCAGTGGACGTTAGCTTGCTGGTCTCTGTGGGGTGGGACCTGCTGAGCCAGACCATCTGGCTCCCTGACTTCTACCCCCTTCCCAGGGGTGTGAACTCTTGCTCGCATCCCAGGTGCCACTGGGGTATGAAAAAAAAAAAAAACTGCTTGAGCTAGCTCGGGGTCTGCCCAAGTGGCCGCCCAGTTTTGTACTGGAAACCCAGGGCCCTGGTGGTTGTGTAGTTACCGGAGGGAATCTCCTGGTCTGCAGGTTGTGAAGACTGTGGGAAAAGCACAGCGTCTGGGTTGAAGTGCAAGAAAGAGTCCCCAGTGGCTTCCCTTGGCTAAGAGAGGGAGTTTCCCAGCCCCTTGCGCTTTCCAGGTGGGGCAGTGCCCCATCCTGCTTCAGCTGGCCCTCCCTGGGCTACATCCACTGTCCAACCAATCCCAATGAGAAGATCCAGGTACCTCAATTGGAAATGTGGAAATCACCCACTTTCTGTGTTGATTTCACTGGGAGCTGCGCACCAGAGCTGTTGCTATTTGGCCGTCTTGCGCAAGGACCCGTTTCATTCATTTTCAAGAAAATGCGATCCGGCTATCAAAGTCTGAATAACTGGAGTTTGTCTGTTCATCACTCTCTCACACAAAAATGGTGTTCAATGAAAACGGAAGCTCAGACTTGCAAAAATGCCACAACTAGAGAACTTTGTTTTTTCTGTTTTTTTGTTTTGTTTTGTTTTTTGAGATGGAGTTTTGCTCTTGTTGCCTAGGCTGGAGTGCAATAGCACGATCTTGGCTCACTGCAACCTCCACCTCTAGGGTTCGAGGGATTCGCCTGTCTCAGCCTCCTGGGTAGCTGGGATTACAGGAACGAGCATGCTGCCACACCCAACTAATGTTTGTATTTTTAGTAGAGATGGGGTTTCATTGTATTGGTCAGGCTGGTTGAGAACTTCTTAAATTTATGATCTGATGCTTGAGGCTGGGAGTTTGAGACCAGCCTGGACAACATGGTGAGGCTGCATCTCTACAAAAAATTAAAAAATTAGCCAAGCATGGTGGCACATGCCTGTTGTTCCAACTACTTGGGAGGCTGAGGTGGGAGGACTGCCTGAGCCCAGGAGTTTGAGGATGCAGTGAGCTAGGATTGTGCCACTGCACTGTAGCCTAGGCGACAGAGCAAGACCCCAACTGGAAAAAAAAAAAATCTGAGAAATAGCCACCTGAAGAGAAGAAATAGATATACTGTAAATGATGTCATATTTACAGCTGAAGAACTTCTGTTTTTTTCTGTTATTTTGCTTGTATCATTTTTGTCAAGAAATGATTTTTTAGTACTGGGGGAAAAAGTAAAATTGTGTGGGATCCTAAAATAAACTTAATGAAGGCATTCTAATAGACAGCTGGTCCTGGCCTGTCCAAGAGAAATTTCAAGACAATAGAAGTCGTGAGTGAAATTGCTCAACTTCTGCTAGGGACCTTTGAAACACTCTGAAGAAATTGAGAATTACTATTGGGAGCAATGGAGAAAGGAAAGTTAATAATGTAAGGTGCTAATTGCAAGAAAACATCCTGAGAAAGTGAGAAGGGACAGGATCTAGTTGACAAAGGCGTTTGGCCTAGGGAGCAAGGGCAGTTTATTCGTTATAAATTATTAAGAGATGCAGGAAGTGGGTAAAGTTGGTGGTGGTTAAATGAGGTAGTTCTCTTATGAGAATCAAGTTGCTGAGAGTAAAAGAAGAAGATGAATGGTGGTAGTGGAGATTTGAATGGAGAGAATATATAAAACCATTGTCTTGGATAGTGAGAAACTTTAAAAGCTGGGCTCATGTAATCCCAGCTACTCAGGAGGCCAAGGCAAGAAAATCTCTTGAGCCCAGGGAATTTGAGGCTGTAGTGAGCTAAAATTGTTCCACTGCTCTCCAGCATGGGTGACAATGAGATCCTGTCTTTAAAAAAAAAAAAAATGGAATTATTAAGCAATGTTGGAAGCCCACTTAATATCACTGTTTATGAATTTAAAACGAGGCCAGTCGGAGCAGCTGACTGTTTCTCTCTGGCCATTTTCAGTTGCTCTTGTGTAATTGCAGAATTGGAAAAGAATTGAGTTTAATCATGGTTGGGATTGTCATGGGTAAATGTAATGAAGGTAGATGGGGCAAGCAAACTGATTGTGTTTCAGGGGAGTGGCTACAGCAATGGATCATGGTACATAAGCTGAGTAATGAAATCATGAGGACATGCGGTAGGCTTAATGATGTACAGTGGAAAAGTGGTGGGATCAATGGATGGAGAAAATCAATTTTAGAAGTGAAGAAGAAGACAGAGGGATGTTCTAAGGCTTGGAGATTGAAACAAAGACCAGAGATGGTGAAATTATTGACAAGGTAGAATAGAGGGAAAGATGAGGCCACACGATTCAAATTATCAAATGTGAGCTATTGAAAGTGCTAAGAATAGTGATATAGGCGGTAGTGAGAAAAAGACAATGACCCAAGTTCTAAAATCATCACTGAGGGAGATGGCCAGGAAGTAGGTAGATGACTGCAACAAGGAGTGTCTAGTCTGTTTGTCATTACAGACTACTGCCTGGGATTGATCTCTTGGACAATCAGTAGTAATGAGACTTGAATTTCAATATTACATACAAATATATATAATACACAAATGTGTGTATATATATAACTATACCAAATATATATAAATGTGTGTGTGTGTGTGTGTGTGTGTATATACATATATATATGTATGTATGTGTGTATGTGTATATATATAAAATACCTCCCTGTCTGTGGTATCATAGCCAGGAGAAGAATGGCCTGAGCAGAGAACACACAGCAATGTTGGCTCATTTATAGATTGCAATGGACAATTCATCAGCCAATGAAGTGATCCCCTTGTGGGGTAGGGTGGAGAAGAGATGTCTAACTAGGGGAAGGGAGGAGAATGAAAACACTGTAGTTAGTTTTGTACTTGGTGTAAAGAAGCCTAAATAATCTTCTCAAAGGAAATCTTCAGAGGTGTACTTGTTTGTAGTCTACCACTTGTTTTGGGCTCCTCTTACTTACCGGTTCCATTATGAATGACGATTCCTAAGTAGATGAGAAAATATGTGCAAAACTCTTCGTGCCTCTGTCCAGATTATACTGCTCTGTGGGCGAAAACCTCATGGCTTCTTTTCTAAAGCCCCCATTTTCAGATACATACTGCAAATCTTAGGAGCAGTAATGTCAATTTCATTTCCCCAATACCATGTTTGCTTCTCCAATTATCCCTAGTTAGTGAAGAAATGAGCAGTCTTATTTCAGGGTCAAAATAGAGCTAATTTAGTACTACTTGAAAAGTAGGATCCAAGGGCTGTCCCCCTGGACGTCAATATAAAAATAAAATTGTTGCATTTAATTAGCCTCCACTACTGCAGGGTACTTTCTCTCCCCTGCAAGATTCTACCACTATTTCTTTCCCCAGGTAGATATATCATCTTTAAACATAAAAGTTGCCCTGTTCCCTCCAGGAAGCCAACTGTAGAAATAAATGCTACCTTTCTTGGACTTCCTCATCCTTTCTAGAATTGCATGCATCTTGTATCTTCTCCAGCGTCAGGTTGGAAGATCAAGACAGCTTTATCCTTCCCCAACATCCAACCAATTCTATGTCTGAATTGAGATAAAATTTGGCTGCACATAACAAGAAAATCTAAAATAACAGTTAAACAATTAAAAGTTTATTTCTTTTTTGTAAAGTCCAGAAGGAATTAATTCAGGCCTCACGTGCTAGCTACATGAATGTGTCAGAGACACAGGCTCTTTCTAGCTCTCTACACTGCCATCCACAGGGTGAAACCCTCATCTTTATGGTCCAGCATAGTTGCTAGTTCTTCAATCATCTTCACTCTAGGCAGTAGGAACAAAAAAAGCTGTATCCCCCTCCCTTTGTTTTTAGAAATGGGGTCTTGCTCTGTTGCCTGGTCAGGAGTGTAGTGTAGTGATCATATCTACTGCAGCCTCAAACTCCTGAGATTAAGAGATCCTTCCATCTTAGCTTGCTGAGTAGCTAGGACTGCAGGCACAGTACCTGGCTAAATTGGGGCAAAAAAAAATTATTAGAGACAAGGTCTCAGTAGGCTGCCCAGGCTGGTCTCACACTCCTGGGATCAAGTGACATTCCTGCCACAGTCTCCCTAGTAGCTGTGACTATAGGCTTGTGCCACTACGCCAGCTTATCCCCTCTTTTAAGTAGTCTTCCCAGACCTCCTACATATCGGTGGCCAAAAGCTAGTCACATGTTCACATCTAGCTGCAAAAGAGGCTAGAGAATACAGCCTTGTAGCTGGGTAATAACATGAATGGCCAAATATCGGCCTTCTTTTTTTAAGGAAGAATGGGAGAATGGTTACTAGAGGCAACTATTTGTCCTGCCTTTTCCTCCTACTCAATACACAGAAAACATAGAAGAGATATTCTTGCCCTTTGAGAAGCCAAGAAAGTTTAGTATGGTTAAATTCACCAATTATTACTTTGCGGAATAATCGGAAGGTATTCTTAAGAATTTAAAATCTTAAGTATTCTTACCACAGAAGTGATAAGAATGTGAGGTTATATATGCTAACTAGCTCAATTTAGCCATTTCACAATGTATATGTATTTCAAAACATCATATTGTACATGATACATACATACAATTTTTATCTGTCAATTTAAAAAGGAATGGAGACTTTGAGGATATAGGGCATTCTTCAACAGGAGTGTGACATGCAGTCTTGTTTTAGAAGAAGCCTCTTTGGAGGCTGTGTGGAGAGCAGGTTGGATTGGGGCAACTTGAAGAGGCTCATGGTGACCTTGGCAAGTGCAGATTTTAGTGAAATGATGGGGACAGGGGTCAGGGAAAGGCAATCCCACATCTTGGACTTTCAGATCATTGATTTTTCTAATGTCTTGTGATCTTTTTCCTTTACCCACTTTACCATTATGTGGACTACCTCAGAAATGCTCATTTAAAATATCCTGCTTTTTGACCGTCATTTAAGAAAAAATATTTCCAACAAACCTGCTTTAGCATCTCTACTTCAAAAACTCTTTACTCCCAAACAATGATCCTACCACTTTCAAACACATCAACCACCTGCTCACGTCCAACTTGGGTTCTTGCTGCCTTCTTTACTGAGCTTATTCTGTACTCTGCCCTAAACTTCTACCCAGTGTACCCCCAACCCTCCTGCCATTTTCTCCGTTTATTGTGAACACCGTGTGTGTCACTCCCCCTTTGCACTGGCACATTCTCACAGCATTTAAACTAAATCTTAATAGTCAGCCAGGTGTGGTAGCTCATGACTGTAATCCCAGTGCTTTGGGAGGCTGGGGCGGGAGGATTACTTGAGGCCAGGAGTTTGAGACCAGGCTGGGCAACATAGCAAGACCCTGTTTCTACAAAAATACTTAACTTATATATGTATTTTTGCAACAGTCTTACTCTGTCACCCAGGCTGGAGTGCAGTAGCGCAATCTCTGCTCAGTGCAGCCTCTTCCTCCTAGGTTCAAGTGATTCTCCTGCCTCAGCCTCCTGAGTAGCTGGGACTACAGGCATGTACCACCTAGCCTGGATGATTTATTTTTGTATTTTTAGTAGAGATAGGGTTTTACTGTGATGGTCAGGCTGGTCTCGAACTCTTAACCTCAAATGATCTGCCTGCCTCGACCTTCCAATGTGCTGGAATTACAGGTGTGAGCCGCTGTGCCCAGCTGAAAAACTTAATTGGATGTTGTGGTGTGTGTCTGTAGTTCCAGCTACTTGGGATGCTGAGGTGGGAGACTCACTTGAGCCTGGGAGTTTGAGGCTGCAGTGAGCCGTGATAATGCCACTGCACTCCAGCCTGGGTGACAGAGTGACACCCCATCTCTAAAACAAAGCAAAACCAATACATAACCCCTGTCTTCCCTTCAGGCCATACTCCTATTTCCCACTCTTTGTCTTCCCTTTCACAGCCTGCTTCTCAAAAGAATTGTTAACCTTTGCTGCCTTTTTACCTCCGCTGTACTCTTGTCATTTATGTAGAAATTGAAGTCACTGAGAATAATAAAAAATAGTTGTTGAAGATGTTGATTTAGGTGCTAAACTCTTCAATACATAGGGGTAAGATGGGGTAGTAGCCAAAAGATCAGTAGATGAAACCCTCACAGTCTTAAAGAGGAGGACCAGTATTGGACAGCTCACTAACACCAGAGTGAGGAGCTCAAAGCCAGATTTATATTGCTTAAGAAAACTAATGTGGGCCAGGTGCGGCGGCTCATGCCTGTAATCCCAGCACTTTGGGAGGCTGAGGTGGGTGGATCATGAGGTCAGGAGGTAGAGACTAGCATGGCCAACATGGTAAAACCCTGTGTCTACTAAAAGTACAAAAATTAGCTGGGTGTAGTGAGGCATGCCTGTAGTAGGAGGCTGAGGCTGGAGAATCGCTTGAACCCAGGAGGTGGAGGTTGCAATGAATCGAGATCATGCCACTGTGACAGAGCGAGACTCTGCCTAAAAACAAAACAAAACAAAAAAACGAATGTGACGTTTCTTCTATGAGAGCTGTGGAGCAAATCATATGTATGTGTGCATACTGTCACTTCTATAACATTGCGTGGATGTGTATATGTTGCCAGCATTAAACTATCTGGAAGAGAGTTCACAGGTGTTAATAGTGATTGCCACTAGGGCCTAGGATTTGAGTAATCTTTACTTTCCTTTTAGAAAAAAGCTTGAATATTCTTTAAAAAGGGTATCATCCTTTAATTCAGGAAGATGTAAAATAATTTTACATGTTGGGTGAAACTTTTAATGGATTGTTCTCAAGTAACCCTGGTTCTTACCTTGCCTCCACTTTAAACTGCATGTCTATTAAGAAGGAGGACAGGAAAAAAAAAATGGAAAAAAAAAGATAGAAATAAAGAAGGGTGATGGGAAGTGACTTAGTCTTCTTGTATCGGGGGATTCTCAGGTTCAAGCAGGTAGGTGAAAATCTATTGTAGGAAGACACTTATGCCACACCTAGGTACAAACCCAAGGGCAGAGGCCCCTCCCACTGCATGTAGGCAGAACATGAACCTGGTTTGAAGCTTTTTGCTTCCCCTGGAAAAATAAGAATATTGAAATTTGTTGAATAGCAAAAATTAAACAATTGTAGCGATATGTCAAATAAACTAAGCTCCTCCAGCAAAAAAGAAAAATCTAGAATTTTGTCCTCTTTAGGAAAGAAAAGCAATGTCTAATATGTTATATTGTCTTCACAAACCATTCATTAGAGTTTATGTCATGAACTTGTGTCAGCTATGGTCACAGTAGTTAGATTGTGAATTATGGGCTTGAAATAGAAATGTATTCTTTCAACTTCTGGAATCTAGCACTTTGCTCATGCTGAAAGAAGATTTTTTCCTTATGTAGAAAATTTCCTGAGGCCTTTGCTAAAATATTTTTAAGGCTTTGATCCTTAAGAATAAAGAAAAGAGGTCAGGCACAGTGTCTTGTGCCTGTAATCCTGGTGCTTTGGGAGGCCAAGGCAGGAGGATTGCTTGAGGCCAGGAGTTTGAGACCAGCCTGGGTAACAGTGAGAATTCATCATTACAAAAATTTAAAAACTTGGCTGGGCATAGTGGTGCATGCCTGTAGTGTCAGCTACTCTGGGGGCTTAGTGGGAGAATTGCTTGAGTCTGGGAGTTTGAGTCTGCAGTGGGCTGCGATTGCACCACTGTACCCCAGCCTAGGTGAGAGACTGAGGGTCTGCCTCAAAATAAATAAAGTCTGAGAATAACACTATTAAATCATATACAGAAAACAATTAGCATACATATTCTCCTATGGATGCCACTTCAGGAAGACAAACTCAAAATAGAAATGTACAGTCTTCTGGCCAGGCAGGATGGCTCACACTTGTAATCTCAGCACTTTGGGAGGCTCAGGCTGGCGTATCACAAGGTCAGGAGTTTGAGACTAGCCTAGCCAACATGGTGAAACCCCATCTATACTAAAAATACAAAGTGAGCCAGGCATGGTGGCAGGCGCCTGTAATCCCAGCTACTCAGGAGGCTGAGGCAGGAGAATCCCTTGAACCTGGGAGGCAGAAGTTGCAGTGAGCTGAGATCCGTTGCTCCAGCCTGAGTGACAGAATGAGACTTGGTCTCAAAAAAAAAAAAAAAAAGCTTTGGAATTGGAATGGAATTTGGAAGTAATTGTTGGACCCTTTTCAGTACTTGAACAGGAAAGTGATATGAAGCAGGAAAAAGCAAACAAAAGAAGCAGGTACAGGGAGATGAGCAGAAATGAGAGATGAGGTGATGAGAGAGGTAGGAATGGGGAGTTTGAGGGTAAGAGTGGGGGTGGGGAGAGAGCACCAAAGGTCCTTGTTTTCATGAAGTCTGTATTACCTGCATTTTACTTCCATGAAACATTAAATCTTAAATTCTCTTTTGCTTAAACTAGCCAGAGGAGGTTTGTTTCTTTGAGCCAAATTCTTCAAAAGGTAGGAGAGAAACTGTAGACATGGTTAATGTGTCTTTCACCTCAGGAAAGATTATACTTGTGTGTTATGAAGGCAGATGTAGAGGAGGTGCATTGCTTACTAGAAATGTCCTGAGCCCTCACGGACTTTTATGTTGCTTTATCACTGTCATGTGTGACTGATTTAATAGCACCCTTACCTTATGGGGTCCACTGATTCTTGTTTTGGGTTTTACCCCTTATGCTAACTGCCTTAGTCTCCCCATGTTTCCCTATTTTCCATATTCCCAGGGAATATGAAAAATGTCAGTACTGAACTTTTCATAATAAACTATAGGTTAGGCGGGCATCGTGGTTTCTAGTGAGTTTTCCGTGCTCTGGGAATACCATCAACTCTTCAGGGTAGCTGCCAGGGCAAGGAAGGTTAAAATGCTTGACACCACACTCAGTACATTTTTTAATCCATAACACTTCAAACATTTTAATTGGAGATCATTTCAAACTTACAAATAGGTTACAATGATAATACAAATAATCCTTGCATACCTTTACTTGGATTGACCTTTTTTTTTTTTTTTTTTTTTTTTTTTTTT
>NW_016107673.1:1527129-1534921 GCF_001604975.1 Cebus imitator
TTTTTTTTTTTTTTTTTTTTTTTTTTTTTTTTTCAATATTTTGCTTCATTGCCTGATTTCTCTAGCTCTTTCACTCTCCCTTACAGGTGTGTGTGCATGCCTGGGTAATTTTGTCTCTGAATCATTTAATAAGTTGCATATATGGTATTGTCTATTCTCAAACACATCAGTGTACACCTTCATAGAAGATACTTTTACATAAATGCAGTAACTAACTTCAGTATATTTAATAGTGACTTTTCTATGCTACCATCCATATTCCAATTTTGTCAGTTTAAATTCAGTTAATTCAGTAGTGGTCCCCAACCTCTCTGGCAGCAGGGACTGGTTTTGTGGAAGACAGTTTCCCATGGGCCAGGGTTGAAAGGAGGGGAATGGTTTGGGGTGATTTCAAATGCATTACGTTTATTGTGCACTTTATTTTTTATTTTTTTGAGACAAAGTCTTGCTCTGATGCCCAGACTGTAGTGCAGTGGCACGATCTCGGTTCACAGCATCCTCCAATGCCTGGGTTTAAGCGATTCCCCTGCCTCAGCCTCCTGAGTAGCTATGACTACAGGCACATGCCACTGTGCCTGGCTAACTTTTTTGTATTTTTAGTAGAGACTGGGTTTCACCTTGTTGGCCAGGACGGTCTCAATCTCCTGACGTTGTGATCCATCTTGGCCTCCCACGGTGCTGGGATTACAGGCCTGAGCCACCGTGCCTGGCTGTGCACTTTATTTCTATGTCGTAATATATAATGAAATAATGATACAACTCGCCATAATGTAGACTCAGGGGGAGCCCTGAGCTTGTTTTCCCACAACAAGACAGTCCCATCTAGGGATGTTGACAGATCATTAGACATTAGATTCTTTTAAGGAGTGTGCAGCCTAATCCCTTGGATGTGCAGTTCACAATAGGGTTTGCACTCCTATGAAAATCTAACACCACGGCTAATCTGATAGGAGGCAGAGCTTAGGCAGTGACCGGAGTTACAGGGAATGGCTGTAAATGCAAATGAAGTTTCATTTGCTCACTTGCTGCTCACCTCGGCTGTGTGGCCTGGTTCCTAGTGCCTGGGAGGATGGGTACCTCCTGCTTCATGGAGTATTTTCTTCTCTGGTATACAATCTAGTCTAGGATTAGGTACTGCATTACCTGTCATGTCAATTTACGCTCCTTTAATTTGGAACATTGCCACATCTTTTTTTTTTTTTGACATTGACACTTTTTAAAGAGTCCCTTTTATTGTATTTTAATACTGGATAACCTCTTAGTACCTGGCATAGGGTTAGTACTTATTTATTGCTTGATCTTGAGGATAGATGTGCCTCCAAACAGGAAAGAAAAATAATTGGTAAATACTCATCTGAGCTGTAATCACTGTTAAGAGCTGTCTACTTTGCCTTAGCTATTAAAGCATATCCCATGTAATCATTTTTTCAGAATTAAATATTATTTTAACATAAGGGTATCCAGCTCTATTTTCCATTGTTGCCTACTCATTACAATATTTCACTATTTTAGTTTTATAGTTTTCTGCTTTGGAATTTTAACTTTTTTTGGAATTAAAAAAAAAAGTCTCTTTGTCAAAACTAGCCATGTCTCCTGATTTGCAAATGAAGCAACCAAACAAAAAAATAAAAAGTACTTCTGGGTGAATTTTTTTTTTTTTTTTTTTTGACAGTTTCGTTCATTGTCCAGGCTGGAGTGCAATGGCATGATCTCGGCTCACTGCAACCTCCGCCTCCCAGGTTCAAGCAGTTCTCCTGCCTCAGCTTCCCAAGTAGCTGGGATTCCAGGCACATGCCGCTATACCTGGCTAATTTTTGTATTTTCAGTAGAGACGGGGTTTCATCATATTGGTCAGGCTGGTCTCGAACTCCAGACCTCAGGTGATCCAGCCGGCTTGGCCTCTCAAAGTGCTGGAATTACAGGCATGAGCCACCACACCCAGCCTGAAATTGAACTTTTTGATCAGGAGATGATATAAGGGACATTTCACATCATTTAGGTGAAAATTCCAGTCTTATGGCCAAAACATAACCAACATTATTATGGGGAAAAGGGACATCAAGTATATATTAGAAAATTACTTTTTGCGTGCACAGTAAGACTATAAAACACATAGGCTACACAAATCTCAATGAAGTACGGAATTATATTTTATGCTAAGTTAAGGACCTTTCCCATTTGACACTAATTTTACTTATTTCGGTTCTCTTAGCACAGAGTCCATCAACACTTGATTATCTTCTGTATGGATGTAGATTTTTGAATCTTTTTTTCTGTGTAAATCTTGTCACTCTACTGCAAACAGATGGCAGGAATGTTTTACACAGTACTTTTCTTCGGAGTACAGTGTACATAGTTGCCATTGAACCAACTCTGATAAAATGTTGTGCCAGGAGTTGATACAAGTGTTGTAGCACAGGGAAATCTAAGCCTCTAGTCCCGAGTCCCCTACTTAGCTGGCAGTGTGTCCTTGAGTAAGTCACAGCTTTGCTAAGCTTCAGTTTTCTCATTCATAAAATGGGGATAATGGTATTTCCTGCCTCGTAAGGCAGTGTAAGTTGGTATAAAAGCTTTGAAATTGTAAAACAGGGCTCATGAGTTGGGTCTAGTTTGGGCAACATTTCCAATTCTACATTTCAGTATTCAGCATATTAACATGCTTTTAGGTTTTTTGTGTTTCTAACTGTATGTATCTCATTTGTCATGAGCTGCTCAATTAAGAAAGTCTGAGCCACCCATAAAGATGGCAACTGAAATAAAGCCACCTTTGAAGAACCCAAAATCACAAGCAGGGCCTTGCCTAAAGTTAAGTGATGATTCTGCAGGTAAATTATGCATTGCCCCAGTGTACAGGGACCCCAGACTGGCTGATGTGAAAGCCATCCTTCTGTAACAGAAATGGAGTTCCAGTGCTCTAAATCCTACACAAATCACTTGAGGAATCTCTCCAAAATGAAGACTCTGATTTAGTAGGTCTGGAGTGTGGGCTGAGATTCTGCATTTGCAGAATGTGTTTAGTGAAATATTTTGATGCTATCATTCTAAAGACCAATGATAAATACTCTGAAACTTCATTAAAATGTCAGGGTAGGTATATATAGAAAACAAAAGGCTTGTTTGCAAAATTATTTATTTACATTTTAAGCTCACATTAAAATCCTTCTAGGATAGAATGGCTAAGATGAAATATACTAAGCTGATATAAACACATACTCATTAGTCTTTATCTGAACAGAAATAGAGATGGCTTTAGATAATCTCAGTTTTTCCTTCACACAACCAATGTTCCCTTAAGTCATGCCATGATGTCTCCCCATTAAGAACTTAACTTGTATTGTCCAAAAACGCTGAAAAGCAAAAAGCCAACTTTGATTTGTTCAACAACTATTCATATGCCACAAAACCAAAACTACTTTACAGTGCTGAGAGGTCCAGATAGGTCCAAACACGATGATTTTAAAATGAGTGCTTTGGTTAATTAGGCTTTGACTTGGGTTTTGGCATTACTTATATAATTATATCATTCCAATGTGTCATTACAGGTAATCCATTCAAAACATGACTTGCTTAATACTATCACAAAGCACTTAGCCTTGCCTTGATTGTAAATACCTTTAAGATGCTGACAATAGCAACAATTTCTGTCTTCCTTCACTCAGCAAAAAAGAAAATCATATAAATCACAAAATAAAAAATTCATTTCTCACATGTTAAAAAAAAACAAAGTTTGCCACAAACCCTTACTTTTGAGAGAAGAAATAGTTTGTCACATCTGCCCTGGGTATTAGTGCATTATTAAAATACTAGACCCGTAAGATCTCTTCCTAGGCCTTGAAAGCCTATGACTTCGTGATCTACTTATGTAAAATATGCTGAAGGCTAAATAGGCAATGGATTGAATTTTCTGGGAAGAATTCACATTTAAAACAGTTTTAAAAATCTGGATTTAATAAGAATTTTAGAAAAATAAAACGCTGTGGTTGGTTCTACTCTCCCCTTCTACTCTTCCCTCCACAAATCTGAGCTAAAGCGTAGGCTTCTGAAAAGCAGAAGAGAGCAAAATAGGATGAGAGGTGGATTTTGCTATCCACATTTCTTTTTTCTTAGTGTAATGTATTATCACAAAGGCAAACTTGATTCCCTTTTCTTGAAACGAAGAAGCCATCTTCTAAGACTATCTTAAATAACTGTTCTTAAATCAAGAAGCTTAAAAATCAGTGCTTTTAATAAACAAGCAACTAAATACCTATAAAATATATAACTTAATATTTTAAAGAGTGCTATTGTAAAGTTTGAAACAACATCTAAACATAATTTTCAGTTTACATTGAATGTCTTTAAAAGGTCTTTTAAAAGCTGTAAGCTCTACTATAAATTGCCAACTAAATTATAAATTGCCACTCAACTTCTCAAAAATTGTTGCATAAATGTATACATTTAAGGTATCTGTATATTTCTCATTGACCTTTTTCCCAACCTCATAAGTCAGGTAAAATGAGAAATTAAGCACCTATATGTTGGTTAAATTCACTTTCATTTGAGCAGCATTTTGATTTTGAATACAGACTCTAAATGTAGTCTAAACTTTCCAGAAAGTCATATTTACATTCATTGTACATTTTATATACACATAAATACAAATTTATAGGAAATAAACAAATTAACCTACACCTCTCATAGTATAAAAGACAAAAATTAAAAAATACAACAAATGTGATCACATGCTAAGGCCAGCTATCTGGGAAATATTGTTCAGTTCCAACAGCAATAACCTGGAGTAACTTGACACATTATCACATAAATACACTACAGGTACTTAGTTAATTTTTGTCCTTAGCCTAAGGCCAATTCATAGTTTTAAGTGAAAGCTTATGCCATACAAGTAGTTAAACACCAACTAGGAATGTTTGCATCGCAGAAGATCTAAAGAAGGCATGAGAGCAGATGTGAAAGATTTTGAAGTATAATTATAGGGAAGGATGAAAATGACCTCTTTATCTAGGGGAAAGTGAGGGCTTTCTGACAAGAGCTACGCAAAGACTCACAGGTCTGTTTCATCAGTGTGAACTCCCAGTCCCACAAAAAACAGTGCCTTGTCAAAGCTCTTGTACTGTGAGGTCTCCTGGATTGACTGGTGAGACTCAGAAGCCCCAAGAAACCCTGAAGTTCCCTGACAGAAATTACTTTGTTGAGATTGAGTTTCTGACATCATGACTTCTTGGGCAGTTTGCTTTCTGTTGTGTCTTGCCCATAAAAGCAGTGCCTGATTTTGCTGTTAAACCTTTTGTAAACAGATGGGCTTGGCCCTCCAGGAATATATCAAAGAGAATTTTTCTGATTATTGTCTTATGAAAACAAGCAGGTTGTTGTGATGAGTCTGAATAGTGCCCCTGCACCTAGTGAGTCTTCCACCAACTGCTGGCGGAAGTGGATAGAAGCAGAGACTGTAACTGCAAGAAAAAGAAGGTTACCGAATCTAAAGTGTTTACTCTTCTATAAAGCTTTGATCTTGAGCATGAATGGAAAGTCCTATTTGGCACTCCTTCACCTAAGGTGGCATGCCAATGCTTATCAAAGTAAGAAATTCTTAGAATCAGATTTGAGGTATAGAAGGAATAAGAAACATGGAGAATTTGACCTATATTAAATAAACAAACTCTTCAATAAATCAGGTTTTTTAGCCCTAAAATCAAGGCCTTTTTTCCCTAGAATATTAAATTTACTAAAAATGTAGAAATAAAAATTCTATGGCTGTGAATATATAAGACAAATAAATGAGGTCACATGGTTTATACATTTCAAATTCTTAGAGAGGCCCTACAGTAGTTCAGGAAGACAGTTTAGAATATTGTTCCCTGAGTTCTTGAGGCAACCTCAAGTAAGTTCATGAACTCCAAGATTTGAGAGACAGAAAACCTACATGGTCTGCTTATCCCTCTTTTCTAAGAGTAGCTATTTACTCCAAAGTGGTTTGTTCAGTGCTTTCCCTACAGTTGAAATGCTTTAATTATGTGGCTTTATCCATTTCTTAGAAGACCAGCTCCCAAATGAAACTTCTAAGAGAAAGAAGAAAAGGCTGTTTAAAGCAAGTAAAGCTTTAACATCAGTTAAGAGTGCAACTGAGTAAATTAGTTCTAAGTTTATAATACAAAAAGAGTGGCAATACTGTCACAGGTGTTAGAAGGTTAGAATTGTACAGATTTGGGCTTGTCTGACTTCAGTGGCTAATAATCACTTAAGCCCTGCCTCCTAGGCAAACAATTATATTTTACCAATCAATTCAGTCTACCAATTAATTTAAAGAACTGAAACTATTACAATGACTTTCCAGTATTTAAATGTGTAAGAACACCTAAATTTGGTTTAAAAATAAAGTTCATAACAACCATTCTCAACAGATCTCAAACTTTAAATTTCTAGACTTTACACATAGATTTGTAATAATGATTTAAAAAACCCAGAAAAACAAAAACTCATTCAAAACTGGGATTGTGAGGTGACTGAATTATGTCCACATTCTTGGTGGCTATTAGAATTCTAAAATAAATCCAAATCTTGGGAATAATTTAAGTTGTAAAATACGTGAGTGTTTATTTTCAAACTCCCATAAGGGTCTATTTAGAAAAACTATGATAAATGGAAACTCCAGTTCTGTTGCTGGCAGTTTAGGTTAGGCTTAATTTTAACTTCAAGCCAATAAAGGTTACAGAAGTTGAGAATCTACTGAAATGTCCCATCTATTTCAGTAAAGTGCACAAATATGAGTGTACCCTTTGGTTTGGCTATGACCTCAAAGGAGGTGTAGAAGTCAGCGGCGCTGGTGTCAGATTCCTAACTATATTACTGAGGCTGGCAACCTTCTCTTCCAGGAGGTAGTTTTTCTTCTCGGCTGTTTTCTGTCGCTGTTCAGTCATTTCCAGAGCTTTCAACAACTGGGCATTTTCAACATACAAATCCTTCACCATCGCGTCTGCCTTAGTGTTCTTGCAGAGCTAGAAACAGAACCAGAAACATCTTGACTCCATTTCTGTATCTCTTCTTAGTGGAAGGTCTGACATAAGGACAGTTATTTTATAAAGGCAAATCACTTCTTCTAATTATATCCTTTTATTTTACAATATAGCTTTATCATCAGACTTGGCATCAGGGATGCCACTGGAGCAAATCCACTTTTTCCAAGCTATTTCTTTGCATGTTTATGTAAGTTATGAATAAAAAGAACAGATTGATATCAGAGAGCTCCAAAAGTTTTCTTCTACCTAAATAGGCATTATTCCTTGACTCATTCTTTAAAAATATGAAATACTTTTATAACTTAAATTCCTGAGGTGTCTAACTCTGCTTGTAACCAAAGATGCTTGGACCTCCCCCATTCATAACTACAACCCACTGATTATTTTAAAATTTAGCTCATATGTTATAACAGAGATAAGATTTTGGCAGTTACTTCTCCTGAACTTTTTTTTTTGCATGGGGCCTTGTGTAGTCTAATCTTTATAGTTAGAATAAATAGTCTAGGCTGGGCACAGTGGCTCATGCCTCTAATCCCAGCACTTTGGGAGGCCAAGGTGGGCAGATCACCTCAGGTCGGCAGTTTGACACCAGCCTGACCGATGTGCAGAAACTCCATCTCTACTAAAAATACAAAAAAATTAGCTGGGTGTGGTGGCGTGTGCCTGTAATCCCAGCTACTGGGGAGGCTGAGGCAGGAGATGGCTTGAACCTGGGAGGATGAGACTGTGGTGAGCTGAGATTGCCCCATTGCACTCCAGCCTGGGCAACAAGATCTCTG